>NC_048893.1:120193884-120275315 GCF_011077185.1 Oxyura jamaicensis
ATACATAAAAACATACATACATAAAAACATACATACATAAAAACATAGAAAAAGGCTCTCCTTTGTAAAATATTATCTGCATTGTTAATGCATAAAGTTCTTCTAAACCAGTCTCTATATAAAAACATGGTCCTCATCTTCAAATATCTTTCACTCTCAGTATTACAAATTTAGGCCTACATGAAAGAAACTTAAATTCTAGTGAATTTTAATTAAATAATTTTGGGAACTCAGCCTATAATTTAACAAAAAATAATAATGATACTAATAAGTAGAACTCTTCCATGCTGTTACATTAATGTTTGCATCCCAGTTAAAATAAATCATTGGAAGGAAGGAACAGCTATCTTTCTTTTCTTTTTTTCTTTCTCTCTCTTTTTTTTTTTTTTTTTAATTGATGCAGGCTAAAGAGAAGCTCACTGAATAAAAAAGCCCAATATTGTACTCCTGCTGATTTGTATTTCATGAAAATAAATGACAATTTTTCATTCACTAATTCATCATTTATCATTTCATTCATCAATTATTAAATATCTTCAGCCACAGTAAATAGGTAACCACTAAACCACTCAGACTCGAAGTACTGTGTCTGTTAGTCAAGCGATTTAATTTCTTTAGGAAGGCCTTAGATGTTGGTAAAAATAGTAGGCCTTGGCCCTATAACCACTTATCCACATGAATAACTTCAGTTACATCAGAGAAGCTGATGAATTTGGTAAATTCATCAAAAACTCATAAAATTGGCTCCAAGCCAACACAGGAAAGTTAAGCTGATATACATATGTTAGGGACAATGGTCTTCACTGTTTTTCAACATTGTTTCTAAAAAAGATGTACATATTTTCCTAAACTATAAATAGACTACATGTAACAGATACTGTCCTTTGTTTAAATTAGAATATCTCTTATCTGTTTCCAAAATCACCTAGCATGCTAAGAAAGAACTCCAAGGAATTCTTATGGATGCTTCTGCTGGGGTAAGAGGAAGAGTGAGCCTGATGTTCCTTCAGCTCAGACAGCTGCATTGTTCGTGGCTAAAATTTTCTCTACCTCATGGTCTTCATCTAATTGTCCACTGTCCATGGATTCTTCACCTTCAATTCTGACCTCAATTGCTTTGTTTTGATGCCTCACTATCTCTCTGTAAAGAAATATATCTACATAGATAATGCAATAGCACTTACAGGTACATCTGGAAGATGTGCATGTATTGCAAACTGTTGCAGTGTAGAGATGTTAAGCCATCATGAAGAATGAATTGCAAGTGTCCTTACAGATTTTAATGCTGCTCATATAACAGTATCTGCAACTGAAAATAAACTTTCTACCATATAAAATAAAATAAAATAAAGATTCCAGTGGTATTTAAATAAATGCATCCTGTTCATGTCTTAAAGGACACAGAGCAAAGTAGATTTTCTTAAAGGGTGCAGCAGAGGCAAAATAAAGTCATTTGCTCATGGATTATTCACAACTGAGAATTTTTCAAAGAAAGCCAAACTGTTTCTTAGTTCATAACCAGTATTACCCTTCACTACTGTTCAGAAGTCTGATATACTCACATACCATAAATGAGTATAAGAAGCAAAACCAGGCTCTCTTTCCCATCTAAAAACTTCAGCCACAGTTTGAGTGAACACAGATTTTGCTAGAAGAGTATGCTCTCACATTACCATTTTGTGTACAATTGACTAACTGTGTATTGTTCTTTCATGTTAGATGTTGTTTCATTATCACCTGAATCATCTCAGTATCTAATGAAATTAAACAAAAACTAAGGTTAAAAAAAAAAAGTCTTAAAAAAATCCTAATTGAACACAAATTTAAAAAGTATTAAGACATACACATAATTTCTTTGCCTGTGAATACATGAGACACAAAAGCATTCATTTACTATATTCTTGAAGTTAATTTCACTGACCATTTGCCATTCAAATAAACAATTAAACTTGTAAAATAACATATATTGATACATTTTCAGTAAAAGACTATGGATAAATAGCAGGTAGACCCAACTATCTTCAGCCTAACATACATCTTCAATGTAAAATGAGAACTACTTAGGAAAGCATCTTTTACGAAGTATTTCCAACCTGAACACTGACAAAAAAAGTGGTCTACAGAGTCAGATATTGCAAGTCACTTGCTCTGCTCTGTGTTAGTAGCTGGGAGCCACCAATTAGTCCAGAAGTTCATCCTTGACTAATTGAAGTTAAAAAAGCTAGTTATTCCGTCAAGCATCCTAAGGCAGTGAAGTAAATGAAACAAGCTTATTCTAGTATACTAACTTTACAAAGAAATGTTAGCGCTGTGATTTTTAGAGAACTTTATTAATATCTCTGTCCAAAAAAATTTTTCTTCATCTGCTTAATTCCCAACTCAACGACCACCAGACGGCTTGAGGGAAGACATTCAAAGACCAAAGCATGTGCTTTGTAGTGTGAAAGCTAGAGAGCACTTGGCAACTTGTAGAATCACTCTTTCACATTTAAGAACAACAGCAAAATTCCCTGTTCTGCTCAATAGTAACAATCAATCTCAGTTAAAAAAATGAAACTGTTAACCAAAAATTCTTAACCAAGACATGCAGGCTAAGTTCAGAGCATTACAGTATTATCTTTTGTTTCAGGACTGCGAACTCTTCATCACCTCTTTCTAAAACGGTCATTTTCAAGTGTAATGAATATTCATCACCCTTCTTCAAGAATATTGATTAAGTACTGCATAGCTTTCCCTGAATGACTGTTAAGTATATACGCACAGCTTGTGTATTTTTCATTTGTGAAGCAGAGTGAAGAAATAATTCATGAGAACAATTTTGAATATTTTGTGTAGTACACTGATGTTTTCACTTTTATACTACACAAGCTACACAAAATTCAATGTTTACCATATTTTTTTCTAAAATATTATTTTAAAAACAACTTATATATATATATATATATATTACCACAAATCATCATTTTAAATCTCATTAGAATGGCTGTTGTGGTTAAGTTTCCTGGTTGGAAATGTATCATACCAGAAGTCCCAAGACCCTGATAAGTGCTAAACAATATACCAACACAGTACAAAAAGTCTGAAGACCTTATGATTCTGATAAAGGTATATAGTTTTGACCAAGGTGAATACAGTGTAGCTAATGCAAAATCTTCCTTAGAAGATAAACAAAAATAGAAAAATTGATCTTGCAGATTTTTTAGCTTCTGGAGCTAAGCACAAATCTGATTCACAGCAAGAGGCACTAGGGTCTGCAGTGGTAAACCCCAGCCTGTTCACATAAGCTCTTGTCTCTTACTGTGATGAGACGAGTACACATCTTTCCTGCTGAGCTGCATGGGAATTAAGGCTGCTCGGTACTGGCAGGATTGGGCCACAGAATCTGTATTATTTTTATATAATTTTATTTTTAGGAAGAGTTTTATGGTGGTTGCTTAGAAATTTGTTCTGTCAGACTAGTCTGGTTGGAAAGTAATGAAAAATGGACTGGAGAAATCAAGTATAACTGAGCAGACCACTTAACAGGAGAATTGGATGTTCCATGCACGCAGAGTGCGAGGTGCCAAGAAGCTACTATGTACTCAGGGCTCAATAGCTTTTATTAAGGCAATAATAAAGTAAGCCTTGTTTGTCTCTGCAGCTGGCGAAGTCTCCCCAAGTCGCCGTCTTCCAGTTTCTACTCTAACCCCTCTTCCCCCAGCTTCCCTTCACTGAGGGAATGACCGTCAACTAACCTTATTAAGACAAATGGTATTTTAGATTTCAGTAGTGAACTGAATTTATGTCAATAAATTCATATGCATAAAACACCATTAGATTAATCTAACTGCATCTGGACTATGCTTATGACATTTAATAACATAATTATTGCAATTGAAAAAACAGAGATATGCCATTTGACAAAATCATATATATAATTTACATTTACTGGAGAAAGTTAAAATTTAATGCATGCCTTGTACTTTTACTATTATGACAGAATTTGCTGATAAAACAGCATTGAATACTGACTAATTCTTAAACTCACGTGGACATAATCTACACACCATTACAGGAATCCAGGCTTAAATATGGATATGAAATATATAATACAAAGAAATGCAAACTTATGATGCATATGCATCTCCAAAAATTCATATATTTTTTTGCAGATTCTAGTAAGTGGTGCTACTTGAAAAATATTAAGAAATGAAAACAAGCAGATGCAATTTTGTAACATATTAATTGCAAATATCATAGTTCAGCTGTACTCATTTTACAGCTGCCAAAATCTGTTGTCTTTGTAATACTGTTATTCTAATGTTGCAGGTCAAAACCAGCAGACAGCTGTTCAATATCTGACGATTCTACTAAATAATGCAAGACTACACAAACAATGGGATATGTACTGAACCAGCCTCAGTGAAAAGCATAAAATAGGAAAATAATTATTTTTAATCCTGTTATGGATTACAGAGACATATTAAATAATGAATTTCTTAAGAAACATTACAAAATAGTGCTATGAAATATGTAAATCTACTGTTCCATTTTTTTCTCTCTTTATTTTTTTTCCTTCTTGTGCTAAAGTGTGATTTCAGCTGTTTGAAAAGTATTTGCAAAACTGGGTCAAATTCAATAACCAGTTTCTACTTGGAAAAAAAAATAAAAAAAATGTTTGTCAGATTTACAAACCAGCAGAAGTGGAAACGTTCTTTGGGCTAAGAGGGCAGGAGGGGGAATCTGGAACATACATGCACAGAGTTTATGTTCCTGTTTTAACAGGAGCAATGGGAGCTTTAGAAACAAACTTCAGGCAGAACACCAGAGCTTTAAAAAGACTAGCCCACATGGCAGCACTCTGTTAGATTTTTATTTAATTTGTTGACAGATGGTTTTGCAGGGTTATGTAAATGGTAAAAGCATTTATTAATTATTAGACTTTTTTTTTTTTTTTTTTTTTTTTTTTTTTAATAGGAAGCTCATTTCTTCCATTAAGGTAATGTAGTTTTTCATTCAACTCACTTCACTTAATTTTACCAGCCTACAATACCCTTCATGCATTTGCCACAATCCCCACAAATTGCCTTCTTTTCACTCACTATGGTTTTCTATCAGTGGTTTTTTCCCCACTTAAAGCCCCAGTTTCTACATTATGTGTCATTGTTGCATTTCCGAATAGATACAACCTGGTCTGTGAAACCAGCTTGAGTCTGTGCAGAGGTTCAGCCATAGGCTCTGATCCATGCGTGCTTGGTGGGGATCAGACCTCTCCTGGTGCAGAGATGAAGGGAGTGCTGGCACTCCATCGTTCAAAGGAACCAGCTTTGCATGCTCCAAAATCTGCTCTGGAAACCAAACCATAGAAGTGGGAACCACCAGGGATTTGCTTCAAGACTTACTGCTTCAGACCAAAATGCTAATGTACGTAGAGCCCAATGCAGATGATGTAACTGAGAACTATTTTGTACCATCAGCTTAATTACTATTCAGTCCATAGCTACATTCATCCTGACCTGTGCTATACACACAGGTTGTCAGTTTTGTTGTTGTTGTGTTTTGTTATTATTATTTGTTCTTCAGATTACTCTGTTCTTTACTTTTTTTTTTTTTTTAGAATTTTTGAAGAAATAACTTCTGAGTGAGAAGTGCATTAATTTTCTTTAGAATCTCGCTTACAGAAACATATTTCATCCTTAATACAACAATTCATTTTGTTTTGTGTACAAAAATGGTTTAAACTTTATTTCATTGAGCAATATAAATCCTCTTATCTTTGCAAACTGGAAAATAAATAGCGTAAAATTACTACTTGGGGAAACACTCATATTCTGTTTTCTCTGTGTAGCTTGTTTCCTCTGGTAATATGAAAATGTGTGTGTTGTTTACCTTAAAATAGTCAAAATTATGTGCAAGTGTCATGAATATAAGATCTTTTATTAACTTGACTGAATGAACAATATTAATTTCAGCACAGAAAGTAAAATCAAATGAAAATAAAATTTAACAGAATTCTTTCTCTAGTTTTTCTTTATTTTTTTTCTTCAGATGATATCTAGGACTGCATACATGACTGTATTACTAGCAAGTAACAAAATATTTTTACCTAAGGAGAGGGAGAGAATACATAAGCCTGAAAAATTATGGGCCCTCCATTTCTGGAAACACTATTTCACCCCTGGCTAGCTTCTCTACACTCCTGCAGTACCAGCCTTAGAGCAAGCCTTCCTCCCCCCACTGATTCCTCAGGCAATTATTATTGCTTGCACCAGAATGAATATAGCTTTGGCTAGTTGATTAAATATGCATGAAATTAGTAAGAAAAGCATTTTATTTCTATATGCCCAATATTGAGACAGAAAGGTCTGAAGGGTCTGTGAAAGTGCTTCCATCTTGAGATGTGCCTCATTTGGCTCTCCTCTCCCTGATGTAGGTAAGAACATGCTGTTTCTGGACTGCTTTTTCCTATCTGCCCTTTCCTATCTTATACAATAACGAAGAAAAATGATACTGTTTTTATGCAACTTGGGACTTGTTCCTATATCTTTAGTATTTTTTTCTTTAAAACTTCCCAATTTACTTTAATAAAGAATATTACATCAGTATTCTCACTGCTGCACCATATATATGTTAGGACAACCTTGATTTCTCCTGCTCTCTTTCTGTGATACATTGTAATTTCTGAGGCTTTTTTTATTCTAATTAATTATAGGATGTTGGGAGTTATTAGCTTGGAGCTTGTGACTTATCAGTGGTATGGGGTTGGTACTCTGTAGTCTTTTTTAAACTAACTGTGTATTTTAAAATAACTGTGCATTTTTGCATTCAGACACAGCCAGCTAGACTCCCTGGCTGCAGCAGTGCTAAACAAAATAAAGGCAGGAGGAAGGCTCAAGCACAGGATCTGCAGCCATCCTCACTGCCTCCCTGCTCACACACTCCCCACCACACATTCACTTTGGGCAACCTGAGGCTCCCAGTGCTAATATCCAATCATGGTGCAGGAGGGAGCACCAGGTGGGTGGCAGAGGGGGTGCAATTGCATGTCCTTTGCCCTGCAGACTCCCCAGACAGCATCCCACAAGGTTCGCAAATGAACGTCCCTATATGTCATCCAGGTTACACAGCACAATCCTTTCATTTCTGCTGTAACAACTCCAGTCTGACAGGCCATAACAATGCCTTTGTGTGATGGCCAATTTCTTGAACTGGGGGTGGGGGGAAGCAACAAAAGTAATAATGATGTCTTAGACAACAGGAGCCTCACAGGATTACCCCTTTGGGCTATAAGTTACATAGCCTAACACAGCTTAGTGTAGGTTCTTGGCCTGAGGGAACAGCACGTGGCTATGTGTTTCACTTAGCAGTACAAGCACAGACCCTTCTCCAGATGGTTTCTGACATCTTCCTATAATGCAAAATTATATTTGCCCCTCCTAGTCTTATTCCTGCACTTAAATGCCATACTGAAACATCAAAAACCTAACATAACTGGAAATTTAAAATACAGGTTATGCACATTTGAGATAAATCTATCAAAGTGGGTTGGGTGGATCCTAAAGTAATTGCACTCCTGTGACAGACTGTTGTCACTGTCACTGATGATCTACTTCACAATGTCTATCCTCTAATTTTACATCCTCAGTAATGGTTATTTGTTAAGATGGAGAGGTTTTGAATGAGAATGTGGTGCGTGATAAGGCCATAGGGCTGAGGAACTCTTTATAAAACTAGAAGTTAAAAATTAGGCTACCATACACAGTTCTCACTACAAATAGCCTATAAAAGCTAATTTACATTACTACTAGCTAAAATTAACCAAAACCTGTTTTTGTTTGTTTATTTATACTTAAAATCAGGCTGATATTAATGCCTAACATCTCATGACTTTCTTTGAACAACTTCTTTTGGAAATTTATACTCTTCCTATGCCAGTAGCATTATTGCTCCATTTCTTGACTTTTTAATAACAAGGTATTAGAGAATTGCCTGTCCTAAGCATATGTCTAAAAGTTTGAAATATATATATATATATATATATATATATATAAGATGTATTTACAACTTGTGCTGGAATGCCAGATTTGCTGGCACGGTTTTACAGCTGAGAGGAGGGGATTTTAAAATAGTATCGGATAACCATAGGAACAAATGAGAAATATAGTGTCTTGTTATGGTAAGATAAAACATGATCTATGAGGTCTCTGCCTCATGCATATCACTATTTCTGGTGATACTGGAATGTGCTCACAGTCAGTGAGCAAAACTGACATGCTCAATCTTACGTAACTCTATATTAGTAACTACCATGATATCCTGCATAATATACCTAGGAAACAGCACCAGAACCTTAATCCTTCTGGTATCAGGATGATTTTTTTAAGCAGGCTAAAGCTATGAACAATAGTGCTAAAAGAAAGACCACTGTTAAGGACCCTTCCAAGAGCAGAGAGAGCAACACTTTTGGCTACTGTTCAAACACAAGGCAGATTCTCAGCATTAAAGGCATACTTAATTTATAGTGATAAAGCGATATAGATTGGCCAGGGCAGCCACAGACACCCTGTAAAGCTGAACATTGCTGTATGTCGGATGTTAGAAAAGCATATGGGATGAGTACAGTCTTCAGAATGACAAATTGCTGAATAACTGCAAATTCGGCATCTGGATTTTAAGACAGGTATGTGAGGGAGACCTTCTCTGGCATAATGTGGAAGGCCTTAGCCAACACGCTACAAAAGGTAAACCTGGATGAACAAGTGCAAAGAAGACTGGAAATACATACAGGGATTGGGAAGTCTAACTCAACTAGAAAATGGTAGCTTGTTTACTGTGATAAATATCAGAGAAGTTTGTTTTCTTGCATGCTGTCCGGGAATAAGCATGAGTCAGAAGAAAAGTAATTTCAGTTATAGGACACTAAATCCAAGCTGTCCAGAAATTGTTTTGGTCTTGAAAGCAGAAACCTGAATAGATGGACAAACATAGAAGAAAACTGCTATGAGAGGGAGTGGGTATTGCATAACAATAAGGCCCTATCCCTAAGGATGAGCACGTGTATTCGGATTTCTAATACATCCTGCATGGCAAGGTAGAGGATCTGGGAAACAAGTCACGATTAAAGTTTAAGAATCTCTCTAAAATGGATTTAAAATAAAAATAAATAAATAACTAAATAAAAGATAACTTGTTCCAGGAATCATTTATGTGCTGTTTACTGTATTTTTGGAAAAAAATAATGTAGCACCAGGAATGCATATCTATAAATGCATGTGGTGGTTAGTTTATCAGTGTCCTGTTTCACATGGAAGTAACTAGGCAGAAAAAAAAAAAAAAAAAAAAAAAGTATATCTCACATGTGAGTAGGTCATGTAATTTTGTTGTTGTTGTTTTTAAGATTTAACAACAAAAAAAAACTTTATAAAAGAGTCTTTGAATAGCCTTTTTCTGACTCAGCTTTACCATGCAAACACCCATAATTCAGAAGACATCTTTCTACAAATTTCTGTTAGTATCTCCTGTCTAGTACGAGGCTGGTTGTTGGAGGACAATTTAAAAGTCAATGCATTTTTCGGAAGCAGACATCATGGTCTATGAGCGATACTCACAATTCAATTAATTCTTTCAGACTGATAAAAGTAATAACGGTGATATATTAAATTTAAATTTTCATAAGGTGTTTCACTTGATATCATATGACCTTCTGATTATTAAGAAGGCAAAATGTCACAAAATCTGCATTAAAAATTAAACATCATTCAAATTCAAATAGATTAAAACATGCTTATTAAGAAAAGCTCAAAAACCTAAATTCAAACTAAGAGCCCAAATATTTTATTTAAATATTCAGAATACTATGTAATAAACAATTCTGCTTACCTTCCCTCAAAAACAGTTTATTTTTCTGTTTTCTGAAGTTAAGACGGTGGAATTTCACTGATGGGTAAAGATTTTTTCCACAGAGTTGTGAAAGGCTCACAGGAATTTGTGCAGAAATTTCTTCATCCATAGGTAAAATTACCTGACACAACTGATATGATTTGAGCAAATTAATTGTTTGGATAGCCCAGTGAAAACTGGGCTGTTGTTTGCTTTCTCTTAGGTGGCATCTGCAGGTGGTCTGGCATCACACAAGCTGTGTGCTCTTCATGCAGAGGGACCTCACTGTGAGAATTGGCTGCTATGAGATTAAGCTTGAGGTGGCTTTTTATAGCCTTCCTCAATCATTCAAGCAGACTAAAAAGGCAGTGAACTCCAACCTCTGTTTCTTCAAATCCCCTCTCTGCTGTGATGCCTACGAAAAATTGAGAAGGAAGTGGTAGCTGACGGCTTCTGTCAATAGTGTTGCCAATGTGGTTTTGTTATTACTTGTGCTCCCCAGCTGTCTCCTGTAAGCTGTCTCCTGTAAGCTGTATGCAATGGGTCCTGAATGTGTGCAATGTGGAGGGAAATGGAAACTGGGTGATTATGTACAATCTTGTAATAGAAAGAAATAATAATTCCTCCAACAACATTTAAATCCCAATTCTCATCCAGACACTAACCACAATGCCTGCCTCTCCCACAACACACACAATTGCTAATTCAACCAGTGCAAGGTAAAAGCTTTTTTTTTTTTTTTTTTTCCCCACAACTTCATCATAAAAGGTTCCTAAGGATATAGGCAGATGCATATTTTGTCTGCATAAAGTCATTGCATGAAGTTATGGACAGAGTGGGTATAAAAACATCTCTCATGGAAAAAGTGTAGCTTGGCCTTTAAAAGCAATAAAGCCCTTAATTGAAATCTGCTGAACAAACATTATCTGCAGGAGTGCTAAGTGCATTTTGGTTTTCCTGTAAATGGGAAATATGACCATAGCAAATTCTGTTTTCAGTGGAATTGTTTCACCAAACCTTTGCTTCTCAAGGCTTTTTTTTTTTTTTTTTTTTTTTTTTGGCAGGACAACTGGTAGGAAAGAGTGTAAAAGACCAAGGAGGCTAGTGGCCTAATCCTGAAGTTCAGCTGCAACATGCCCTGGACGGTAGCTGTGCTGGAAGCACATTTGCCTCCCCAGCCCTGACTGTGAGCACTCCTAGTGAGGACCGCACCTCTCCATCACAATGGGGGTGAGGGAGGCAGGGGGAAGGGGAGCCCTACAAAATCTGATCTGACTTGTCTCAACAGCCTGCTATTGATGGGCATAGTGGTTCTGGGGCATTTCAAAGGGCAACAGCAGAGGTGTGGGCATTTTCTGAACACAGATATAGACAGACACAGATCCAAACTATAAGGCTAAGAGTGAGCTAATGTATTCCAAAGATTTAAATATCTGTTTATAAACATACTTTTCATATTTAGTCAGATTACCTCTTTCCATTTCACTCCTCCATTTCGCATGTGCATTTTACAATGTCATAATTAGAAAGTACCATCTCTATAACAAAATCCCCAGAAACAACTGCAAAGCCTATGATTATTAGCTCACATTCCTGAGGAGGAGGAGTACAGCACACATGAATGTTTTCCTCAAGGAAACCCATCCGTCTTCTTTGATAGGATTATTTCTTTGTGCTGTCCTAACACCACAAAACACCATCTTACCCTATCTTAATATTTCATGGTCTTTAATGTATTTATTCCCACAGGAGGCCTGTAAAGTGAGAATTGCTGTCACCCTGTTCGACGCATGGAAACTGATGCCAGGCAACATATATCTGCACAGCCAAGCAAGGCAATGCTCAAGTCAACTTCCTCCCCTGGTTCCTACATCACCTGCACTGCCTAACGTTAGTTCAGTGCTGGTTTCTGATTGGAGTTAGTGGGCAAGGGAAGATAATTCATGCCAAGGGCCACTGCTAATGCCAAGGTTAGCAGTGCTTGCTTCTGTCTGTGCTAAACTATCCTCTGACAGCATCCCAGCCAGCCATGTATTCCTAAACTATGTATTCCTAGAGGTAGTCTAGGATATGGAACACCTACCATCAGTTTTGTGCGTGAAAAAAATATCACCTTTGTAAGCTAGAGTTTAGCCATCACTTCACATAACCTAAAATAACATTACCCCCAAATCCTACAGAAAACAACAACAATAACAACTAAGTTTTGGGACCACCACAGGTGGCTGAGAAGAGACTCAAGGCAAGTCAGTCCTGGCCCACCTACTTGAGAAGTGGTGGGATCTGAACTTGTCTGTCATGGCACTCCAAAATGCGGTCCCCATTCCTGGCATGTGGCCAGATGGCCCTCAAGAGCTGCCAGAGGGGGACAGCCCCCAGCCAACCCCACTCCTTCACCTGGGAAATGATGTTACACTAAGTCTTAACATTGTCCTAGGAGGCAGGGGTTTCTCCCTAGAGATGTATATTATATAACCGAAAAGATTACAATTGACCTAAAGTCATGCCAGAGGCTTCTGACAGACACCTAGGACTTCTCAGTTCCTTAATTATTAAAAGCCTTTCATTAATGTTCACCCCAGAACAGCCCTGCCAGCTGTTAGAGAGCACATGTAGCACCTATATGGCTGAAGACTACAAGGAGGCAGTGCTTCCTGACCGCTGGGAAATTGTGGCTTTCCAAACACCCACACTCGTCATCAGCAAGCTATGTGGCTATGCGTGGGGGCACCTGGTGTCCTCCCTGCCAGCCAGGCGCTGCCAGTGCTCAGTTGGCAATGAAAAGGAGGTTGAGCTTCATCAAAGTCACCCACGTTGGTCTAACTGCAGAGCTCCCCTTACTTCATCGGGCAGGTATACAGCTAATTTTCTGTCTGTCTTATGAGATCACAGGAACATGTTGTGTATGACGTAACAACTGAATCGCCTTATAATGTAAGTGTTGTGCTCAAAAGGGAGTCACAATCATTGCTAGTGACTGGAGATGGCTACAATGTCTCAGCTGATATAATTAAATAAAATTCCACATAGTTAAGCATAACTGATGTATTTCTATATCACAACACTTCAAATATGGGACTGTTTAAGGATATTTAATCTGCTTTTTTTTTTTTTTTTTCAAATTTATTGTTTACTGAAAGTGAGGTGTGGACAGCCACAGAAGGTGAAGTCCTCGTTTGAAGTCCTCATCAGCCTAATTCATGAAGCTGATGAAATTGTTCTTGTTTTATCAACACATTGTAGACAATGGTTACCTTAAAAGCTGTACACTGTACACATCATGTAACACAAAAAGTGGGCTATATTTCCAGACACCAAGAAAACACAACCTCCAGCACCAACCACTATGTTACAGAACTTCTATCTGAGTTCAGCAAACTAAAGTTGATGAAACGCCATAGAAGTTACACTAGTTTTGTACTGAACACTGTAATGATACCCCCTTTTCTATTTTAAATATTTCTAAGCATCTAAAAGAAAATGTGTTTTGATGGACAGCATAGTTTAATTTTATTCTTTGATAAGAACTAAGCAAAAATTGGGGCACTTCTCAATGAAGCTATTTTGAATATAAGCTTTATATAGTAAGAGGGTAGATTTTACCTCTAAAATAAAGACCATTTGCACTTTAAACAAGTCAAAGATATGTGCATCCAGACTTAATTTCAAATCTACTTAATAATATTTATTTATTTTCTGCCGTGTCCCTTTCCCTTGTCTTCAGGGTTGGTTTGGGTTTGTTTGGTTTGGTTTAGTTTGGGTTTAATAGATAATCCTTAAACCAAAATCAAAAGCCCACAGAGATATTTAGTAATACACAAAAGAACTCAGATAGAAAAACATATGTAGGTCTGAACTAGACATGCAGGCAAGACTTTGTGCAGTAGGTCTTGGTCAAGTATTGTAATTTCCAGTTCAGGACTCTTGAATGCCATGAGTACATGTGGTTAGATACCCCCTAACAATATAAATAAACAAATAAAAGTAATAGTAAGGGTCATGAAAAATGACATTATGGCTGTATTTTTCAATATTAAAACCCCTGATTTCATTAATAAAAGATGTGTATGTGCATGTATATTTATATTTCTATTTATATATGTGCATGGATAGTGCATGCATCAGTATTAGCCAAAAGACATCAAAATAAATACAGATTAAAGCTAAAAGATTCATTTTGATAGGAGGCAATTAAAATGGCTGGTAAGCCTTATTTACACATTTCCTGTGTTTTTATATATTTAAAGAAACATCAAAGGCTTTTAACAAGAAAATTATATTCTCATAGCCATAAAGTATACTCTTTTGATTACATTACAGTGGATGTACAGTATAACTTCTTTGCTTGCTGACAATGGGTTTTGCTATGTTAATTAAATAAGTAATGTGTCTGTGATCTTTATTCATTAAAATTAATGCAATAATATCTATGCTGTAGGCTCATATTGCACTTGATCTGGCAAGCCAAATGAAATGGCTTCACTGGAGTTACCCTAAGCTTATTCTTGATGTAACACAGAGCTCTGACAGGAGTTTCTCTGAGAAATCAGTTTACCCTTGCATCTCTTGATATTATTCCCTGTCAGCAGCTTGAATGTCTTTGGAGGAGATGAACATGCCCCATATTAGCTGACGCTACAAAGCGCGAGTCACCGCTTATTGTAAGGCACGGGGCAAGAGACAGTGGGGCCCACGTGTGATGGAGGACATGCAGCAGCATCACCACCAAGATCTGTAGTCCAGCCAGGGGTGAAAGCTGTTGGCTGGAAAAAGCCCAAAGGGTGGCAGAGTACAGCTTGCCCTTTCTGGTAACAGGGCTTAAACCAAATGGTAGAGATTTGCTGCGTGAAAGCAGAGATCTGCCAGCCTCTGGGATTATCTCCAAGAGAAACGGGAACTGCCATGCCACACTTTCCCTTCTGAAAAGCTGATCTTCACAAACACTGTACCATGAGTGTACAACAGGTGACAATCCTTCACCGACAGTCAAACACACTTCATGAAATGCAAGAAACTTGCTGTTATGGTTTTAAGACTGCCTAGTCCAATTCACTGTATACTGCCACCAAAAGCAATCTTTTCAGCAACTTCCTGGGCACTGGATGAGAATTTCCTGAATAGGAGCAAACAGCAGAAAGACACATGATTATTAATATTATTGTCCTGTTAACCAGGTAAGATACTGCTGAAACAGAGGAAAAATGGAAAACACAAACCACTTTTGATTTATCAATAAATTCATATTTTATATAAAATCAGTTCAGGCAAGGTGGAAAAAGAAGATGAATAATGATGTAATCTTAAATTCAAAAGACCAATTACTATTTAGGAAACAGGCAGATGACCCAGACATCCCTAGTAGTATGACTCAGAGCACTATTTTTATATTTGTATTATTTAGCATCTAAAGACTATAGTTGAGCATCCTTTTCTGCTAAGAACTCACATTAAATATTCAGAAATTATCTTATCTTCCATGATCAATTTTCTACAGAAAAAAAAAAAAAAATCATTACATTTTTAAAAGTAAATTGCCATCTTTTTATCCAATATAACCCTCCCAAAATCTAAGTACCTAATACAAAAAATATGAATAGAAACTCTTTAACCAAAATGGATTTTTTTTTGGAGGAGAGCAAATATTTTCCATTATTTTCAAGGACTGGCAGAAAACTGAATTTCTGTTGTAGGTGTACAGGGAAGAAAATGACATTAGCTTTTCCTCTAACACTACTTCATATATATTCAAATAGAAATCTTGTTTTATAAAGAGATTAAACAGTTAAAAAGACAAGAAGGCAGGTATTGTTATCTTCCAGAATTTAGAGACAGGAAACTGAGGCATGGGCAGATTTAGTAGTTTCTTACAGAGAAGAAATATTTGCAAATGAAATGGGACTGATTTCAGGCTTTAGAGGTCCAAAGTCTTCAAGTGAATTTGGTTAAAGAGCAACAGTCCTGGAAAACTCATATTGTAAAGCAGTAACTGAAATTAAATGTCATTCACCTATAATTTGATTTATATTTGTCTTATGTTGAAGTATTTACAATTCATTGCTAAGGACTTGTTTCTTTCTTCCTATAGAGAACACTCAGTAAGGGAAAAAGTTTGTAGTCACACCACAGACACTCAAGTTAGCTTCCTACTCTAAGTCACTCCTGGAGGTAAATATCCCTTCAAGAACTGTAGAGGGGGACTCAAGTTTTGTGACCTTTGTGAAAACTCACCTTTGCTACCTAACCTAGTTATTTCTACTGCTTTTGTACCAAACCTGCAAAACTAATTTTAGGATGCCCAAGAAATAAAGGCCATACATGACATTAACTATTATGGAAGTCTTAAGCATTAAGTATTATTACAAACAGATGCAATCCAGGCAAAACACTAATTAAGGAAGGTCCCTTGTAAGCGAACAGCCAGCAATAAATATATGGTGTCTATCCACTGAGCCATGTGATTGCTCTTTAATAGAATATAGTTTATAAAACACTAAAGAGGCAAAAGGAAAGAGGATATATTAGTCTAAGCAAATATTAAAACATATTTATATTGTGATTAATCTGTGTTATTTTTTAGGACAAACTAGCCTAGGCTATATACTAATACTGCATATATATTTAGTGATTATTTTTAAAGGGTTTTATGATTTTTCCCCATCAAAGTAATTGAAAGCATCAGAGATCAGAGATAACATAAGAATCTTTCATTAATAAAGACATTCATTTCTACAAAGAAACAAAATATGAAGGTTGTATATTTTCTAATGATGGGAATTGATGATACTGATGATAAATGTCAAGGACGTTTATGGATTTCTGTTAAAGTTTACATGATTTTCTGTTAAAGTTTACATGATTTTCCTTTTCTAATCAATGTTAACCCACTGAAGATAAGAAATAGCATGAGTTTTCTCACAGAAAAATAACAAAAATGAGGAAATTGGATTAAAAAACTGTGCAAGACTCTTGGAGATTGATCCAAACCTACTGAATGCAGTAGATATCTTTCCATTTCCTTCAGTGGGTTTTGAATTAAGACCATAGTACTGAGGACTCAAAAGAGACAAATTAGATTGTCCCCTAAGCATTAATAAAACCTTCTTTAAGCAGTATGCTAATTGTCAGATTTGTAAACTGAATAGGTAGTGAAGAATACTGGTTACAGGATCACACTTACAGTTAATCTACTTAGTGGATGCCAATAATAAATCCTTTGGAAGAATCATCCTTCAGAAATATCAGATGCATGCATCCATTGATTGCACTGTAACTGGAAGTCAGCAGGTGGTCCTTTGGTACACAAGTTGATAGTCTTATTCAACTATCTGTTAGGCTAATAACCTTTTTATCTGTCTATTACAGTGTACAATTTATTTTTATTTTTTTTCTTATTCTAGACTTACTCAACCTATTCTATCCTACCAGACCTTTTTCTTTGCTGTATCCTTACCAATAAGAACCAAAGGATTTGAATGAGCTAAAGTAAAGGAGAGCCTTCCTTTACTCATTTTAGATTTGTCACAATTTAATTTTATTGGTCATCAGGGAAACAATATGTAAGAGAATCCAAAATATTTTTCAATAGCCTTCAGTATTTCCTACTGCATTTCCTGTTCTCCCATATAATTTCTCGCTCATTTTTTTTTCTAAATAATAAAAATATTTAATCTCTTCAGATAGAAATCTTTTCATGTAGAGGTCTTTCCTTTTTCCTGTCATTCTCTTTCGTCTTTCCTTAATAGCTTGCTGGATCAGGAGTGACCAAAAGCAGACACATTATTCATACTCAATATGAGAGTCATCAGTGGTAAAGCAAGTGTTACACAAGAAATGCTGTGGTGGTTTTACCGTGCTAGGCAGTTGAACACCACAACCGCTCTCACTCCCACTCCTCAAATGAGGAGGGGAAGAAGTAAAGGAAAAAACAACTCACGGGTTGAGATAAGGATAATTTAATTAAAGAGAAAAAGTATTATTAAGGAAATATTATTATTAATTAAACAATTCAACTAAAGGGAAAAAAGGGAAAGGGGAAGAGGGAGGAAGAAAGTGAATAACAAAACAAAACAAGTAAAGGCTATGTGGAAGTGCAGAGGAAAGAAATTACTCTTCCCACAAATGAGTGATGCTTGACCATGTCCTTGAAGCAGGGCCTCAACGCACGTAGCCGGTGTTCGGGAGGAGGACAGACGTTTTTGCAACGAGACCCCACCCCTCCCCTCTTCTTCCTTTTTCCACCTTTTATATGACATCATATGGTATGGAATATTCCTTTGGTTGGTTTAGGTCAGCTGCCTTGGTGATGTTTCTTTCTCACTTTTTTGGCCACCCCCTAGGAGGGTTAGAGAAAGTCCTGATGCTGTGCCAGCACTGCTCAGCAGCAGACACAACACCGGTGTGATACCACTGCTGTTCTAGCTACAAGTGCAGAGCGCAGCACTGTATGGGCTGCTGCAGGGAAAGTTAACATCCCAGCCAGACCCAGTACAATGTTTTGCATTCCTTTTATAATATACATTTCAGCTTTCTTCTGCTGTGCACTGAGCAAATACTTTGATTGAGTTTTTCCATAATAATAGGCAAGAGATTTGCGATAGTAGCTGCTGCTCTGTTGGAAACATAGGGGAAACATTCAGATTTTACCTTCCAAAGTGTTACCACATATTTTTCTAAACTTCCATATATATATAAACCTGACTGATCATCTCTGATAGTCCTTTTAAAGTATATTTCAGTTTGGGTATTCCAAAATAAATCTGTGTTATCTTCAAGTAAGCTGCATTTACAGATCATTAAAAAATATATTAATATTAAAAACAAACAAACAAACAAACAAAAAACTATGAAAACATCTACCATCTCATATTATGTTTGAATCATGTTATGTTTTATACATTAACATTAAAAATAACTGGAATATTTTATCTTGATTGCTGCATATGTATGCGAGTAAAAGCATATATATGTAGAGGCAGGCAATGTACACAAACACATGCACAAATACTAAATATGATATATATGTAGAGAAAGGGAGAGACTGCCACTCAGTGAACCTGATTTAACATTGGTGTTAGCACACTGACTTCAGCTATGGAACCCCACAAATAACATCTAATAGAAAGTTGACAGCCAAACCTTCTCTGTTTTGTTAGAGGAGATGAGATGAGTTATGGAGTTATGGGGGGGTGGGGGGGTGGGGAGTTTAAACTTGGGAGAAGACAGCCATAAAGCATTGGAGAGAAGTTGAGGATACAGGAATTACAGGAATGCCAAGGTGCTATACAGTGACAGCTGTGCTCTGCTCCCATCCTGAAATTCTGTGCACCGAACTGTAATCTGACAGACACAGGGCTAAAACTGTTGCCAGGGATCAGTGCTACACAAAAGCATTCGGGCCAAACACATCCCTCTTCTGACATAGTGGCTCCATCCCAAGGTTTTCATCATACTGAGAGATCTTCTTGGTATAGAAATTATCCTTGAGGCATATGTTCCACCGAGCTCAGATTCAAATCCAGCAGAAGTGCACTGCCAAATAGATGTAGGCATGGACAAATGTAGATGTGAGCACCTTACACCATTCAGGCACAGTAATTCAGAGTCTGAGGCAATTGGTCTGGGAATCCAGACAGGTCGCTAGCATTTAAACTCACTCCTAGCATCACCTGGAGAAGCCTTTCCATGTGTGTTATAACAATGCATGTCACTATGATTTCATTTTCCTTGAAACTTTTGGCTGGGACTGAGTTTGCTGAAATTGCTACTGACTGTTCAAGTACACATTATCAAGAGGAACTTAATAGGTGAAACAGAGATATTGGGGTTTTACACAGCAGTTTTACTATCATTGTAAGAGGAATCCTTACATTGTGATTTTTTTTGAGGGAAATTCCAATGATTTATGCTTTGTCAGAGGAAAATGTGTTTCATGTAAAATGCCTGCCTTTTCTAAAATACCCAATGGGAAACATTCTTTCTTTCATGTTCCTACCTACTTGGAAAAGTACCTCAGTATACCTCAAGTGAGAGATCAGGGTCTTGCTGTGCAACTGAAAACAGGCTTGTAGATGTAAGGATGATTGGCCTTGTTCTGAAGACAGTAAGCATGTTGAAAAAAAAAAAAATAGAGCAGTAGAGTTAGGAGCTGGAATAACTTGGAATGTCAATCTTACTAGTGAAGAACACAGAAAATAAATATACAAATATACCCCTTCTCTTGAAAAACAAGAGCTACATCTGACTATATATTTAAATACTTTCTCAACCCCTGTTTTAACCCGTTTTGCTAGTCTTCATCTTCTTCCTCTTTTATAATGTACCATTCAATGAGGCTAAATGAAGGTCCTAGAGCACAATGGACCAGGGAACAGAAAAACTTCCTGATGCCTCTGGCCATCTAGTTATCAAGTATTACTACCCCTTGTTTGCATGCTAGCTATACAGACCGTATAGGTCTTCTTGTTGCATGAATTAGGTTTCTGTGTTTCTTTTTAGAAGCTAAGCTGAGCACTTCCTAAATTACACCCCAAACTAAAAATAAAATCTATCACAATGGCAAAAATCTCAATTTTTTCATTTTATCCTTTTCTCCCTTTACATCCCTAATCATAATCTACATGGGGAATTACTTAAGTTGATGCTATGACCATGGAAGGACTATTACATGCCTGTGTGCTGTTCTTATAAACATGACATTTCTAAGTACAGGGGACAGTAAAACTGATGTCCTTGATTCATTTGTTCAGACCTAGTTATTGAGGCATAAATAGCATGCTATATAACACCATTAAATGGCCCAGAACTACCTATAATGCACAGGTACTGAGAGACCTAGAAAAACAAGAGTACCCACTGTTGAAATAAATAGCCAGATCTTCTTGGTCTTATACAACTCTTACAAATGACACAGGATTTTCCCCTTTTGCAACAGGACGGAGTTCCATATACAAATCCCTTAGGGGAACATGCAAAGTTTGAATATTATAATTAATAAAATACAACCTTTCATCTTAATTCTTTTCCCCTCCTTCCCCTCAAAAGAGCTTTCTTCCAAATGTGAATTAATTTTAAGCTATCACAAGTAAAATTCATTGCTGCATTTGAGCTGTTTTTCTTTTAAGAATATGAAAACAAAATAACAGTATATGAAAAATAATAGGTTAAATGATCCTTCCTGAGTCACCGTGGTCCATCATATGATATTTAATTACAATTTAAAATAAAACAAGCATACACTTGAACTGATAGAACATAATGGATGCTTTGGTGCTACTGTAGATGTGCATGTAAGGATTTAAAGAAACGTGGATTACTGACCTGACAGGCCATTGCCATAATCCAAAACAGCCATTATGGTCTCTACTGTAAATTCTTATTTCATGGAGCCTTGACACAACGGATGGCAACAAGATAGAGGTTTATAATAGAAATGCTGATACAACCTTATCTACAGCTGTGCAAATGGTGACACCATAATTAAACTTTACAATTTGAGCACCACTAGATAAGTTGCTAGTTTTTAATCATATTAATCAGAGCTGGGATGTTTCAATTGCCATATATTATCGTGCAGCATGCACTATAAAAACAAGAAGATTCCCAGCTGCTGCTGATCACAGCTGTTATGAAACATAAAAGTATATCCTAACACTTCTCTGTAAGTGCAAAAAATACCAAATGAGAGCCTCAGTCAGTTACCCATTTTTTGTTTTGTTTTCCAAGACATGGATTTGACATAATGACCACAGAAAGTATTGTGAATACATTACAGAAATATCACTGAATAGGAAAAAAATTATTCCTTCCATTTTTTCCTGTCAGCAGTAAAACAAGTCTTCGGTGACAGCAGCAGTCAGAAGCCTGCTCTTTCAGAGGGACGCACTGAGATTATTCTCCATGTGCTGCTGTTTTTTTTTTTTTGTTTGTTTTTTAAATAAAATAAAAAATAAAAAAATAAAAAAAGCTGACTTCCCAAGGCTACCAAGGAGTAGGTGACCAAACCCTCATTTCTGCAGTGGTCTGAGATTTGTAGTCCAGGAAAGTTTTATGTAAATATTTATCTTCATCAGAGTGATTTACAGTTTTATTTCAGCAAGGAAAGTTTCCTCTTAAAGAATCTATATTGGCTGCAAAAGGAATGGATATTGCATTGGAGCTGAAACCTATTTTTACTGAGTGGTTGTTACTAACTACAGCAATGAAATTAAACTATAAATAAAGCTTGGTTGCTTATCATTCTGTACTTCCCTAAATTTGCAAATCCTTGCAGCCAGCTTGCCAGTTTACATGTATCCAATGATATATTCCAACACTGTTAATGCCAACTTTTTTGCAGAATGGGTTTTATAACACTTTCTCTGGACACTATTGCTCTCCTTAAGATAGGTATGCAGCATGTGTGTCACAAGAAGTGTGTGTCAGGAGTTAAAGGGAAAGAATGTGCCTGTAATCATGTGTGACAGATCAGAGTGTGCCATGGACATTTCTGAAAATTACAAGAGCTGTAGCAAGGCATAGGAGTTGCCATAGTGTTATTCTGACCCCTGAAGGATGGAAACAGACTTAACTTCATAGCCTTTTTTTTCCAATTTACTCACTATACTCCATGAATGTCAAACTCTAAACCACATTAGCTGGATTTATTAGTGTTTGCCCAGACTTATCCTCGAGAAATATGAGAATATTCATGAACTAATGCTACAGCAACTTTAAAATACTGATGTTTTCAGGGAAGCAGAGGAGAAAAAAAAAATCAGGATGGTGCCATGTTAAAAATACTGAGATAGTGCATTAAATGTGATAAAGAGTAGGTATGAAGAGAACATGTTTATCAGGAGATGTAAAAGCTACTCTGCCCTAGCCTCTTTGAAAGTGTAAAGGTGTTTAGTGAAATTCTGCTAGAATGAATCCAGAGTGAAGCGGGGTAGGACATAGGCCAGCGATGATAAGATCGCTCATTTCAGCTGCTTTAAGATTTCAGCAGGATTACACTTTTCAGAAAATGCATTCATGGGGCCTCAGCAGTGCTTTTGCAAGCTTATCTGTCTTCAAGGAGTCTTCCCCCCCCCCCCCCCCCGCCCCTCCCCCCAGAACAGATGAAAATAGTGATTTATGACTCTAAAGTGAGTATTAGAATAAAGGCTACCCGGATCCTGATCTCTTTGCGGACAATTCAGGAAGAAGGTCCACCCGAGTTGAATCAGTGGGACTCCTGGCACACCTTTGCCTTCACCTACTTGCTTCTGAGATGCTTGCAACATCTTAACAGGCTACTGTTCCCCCAGCTTTAACGCCAGGTCCTCCCTGTAGGTCCTTTTGCGAAGGTAACAGGTCGATTAGGCCGTTGTATCTGGCAAGACTTGGGGGTTTTTTGTTGTTGTTGAGTGGGATGGGGAGAAAAAAAACGTCCCCGTCTCGGCCTCGCAGACGGGACGAGGAGTCAGCAGCGTTCCCCTCAGATTCAGGTGAGGGAAGGAGGGGGATCAGCCTAAATTTCGGCCGCCTTCCTGACCCGTTCTGCTGCCACCTCGCACCGCAGGCCCGGGGTGCCGGTGACCTTGCCGACTCTGCCCTTGCGGAGCTTTTCGGGAACCCGCTCGTAGGGAGCGGGCGGCTCCCCCCGAGCTCCCGGTCCCGGGCGAGCCCGGCAGCATCACGCCGTTGCTGGAGGCGGTCGGCAAGAGGCGAGCCCCTGCCGGCGCCGAGAGGGGATCTCCCCTCCTCTGCCTGGGTCCCCGCCGCCAGAGTGACAAAGTTGAGCCAGGTGATCGATGCGCCGTGTGAGCACCTCGTTACACGATCGGCGACTGATGCCACTGATGTAATCAAGTTACATAATCGCGGTCTTTTTTTTATTTTTTTTTTCGCAAATACTTCCATCTTCCTACAGAAAGATCTGCATATCTTCTGCCATCCATTATGCATGAAGCCACCAGCATCACAGAAGGGTATATATTTTCGCATACACTACAGAACTTTAGCATTGCGGTGCCTTGCACTGTGCAACGTCATCCCTATCCATTCCCTCAACCTTCCCCCATTCCCTCTATCAGAATTGATTTTGCAAAGAAAAATTAGCAAGGTGCATTGCTTGGATCCCTTTAAAGGCTGAAGTGCTTCCCCTGTGTTCTTAAAGACGGTCTTTTCTCTCCTTTTCCTTTCTCGCTTCACACCACAACTAACAGAGGAATTAATTCACACACAGCCCTCAGCCAGATGAATATATGTATGAAATACCGAAGATAGGATCTCTGTTTGCAAATCTTCAACTCCCATGCACGTGGTCTGAGGTTCCAGCAGGTAAGTTATTGGGTGTAAAAAAATATTTTATAGGAGCAGGTGGATGAGACATTTCTAGGCTAGCAACATTTATGATATTTTTCTTCTGTCAGAAAGGGACTTTTTCTTACCGTCTCTCAGTTTATAATTTCCTTGCAGGATTTGCAGGAATAGTTGTAATCCCAAATCACCAGAGGCATTTAACTCCCTTAGCACCAAGACACAGTGCCATGATTAATAAGGACTGCCACCTTAAAGTTTAACAACTTGAAAAACGGGATTTGTCTACCTCCACTGCAGCTCTGAAATGCAGCAGAATGCTGCACGGAGTTGGAAACATTTGTTTTAGCCGGCAGATGGGATCCTGTCTAATATTTAACAGATTCCATCACGGAGAGCTTCTTTACTATCACATGCCCTTCTCAGCCAAAAAGAGGAGAGGGGGATGGGAGGGGGTCAAAGAAAAAGAGAAAGAGGAGAAATTAAAGCCTCCTTGCCCGGCACGCTGTCACGGTACTTCCAAATCCAGAGGGTGAAGAGAAGGTTTTTTTTTTTTTTTTTTTTTTTTTTCCTTCTTTGATTTATCGCAAGAAGCACCCGCCGGAATACCTACTGCAGTTATTTCACTCAAGTGCCAGCAGCGGCCGGATCCCCTCGCACCGGGGCAATGCAGCAAGCACCCAAGTGCCCAGCTCAATCACTCGCCACCAAGTTTAACCACGCCGGGGCTCCCGCCCGGATAAAATGACCTTACCCGCGGGAGTCTTCCGAAATATCCCTCCGGTGCGATCCGTCCAGCGAGGTGAGCGCCGCTCACTACCACCACCGCCGCCGCCACACTGCGCACTCAGCCGGAGGAGCCCCGCGTTCACTCCCGGGGCTGCTGCTGCGCTGGCCGCGAGTGCCGGGGACGCGGCGCCCATCCATCCGCCGCGGCCGCAGGTAATTCCATACGGACTTCGGCGGCGTCCCCCCCCTCCTCGCCCCTCCGAGTCGCCCCTTCCTTCCTAGTTCAGAAAGTGCCCGCGCCGCCGGCGGGAGGTACCATCCAGGTGCGGCGGCGGGGGAGGGGGGGGAGAGGAGGCAGGGGGGCGACCGGCCTGGGGGCCCCCCACGAGCAGCTCCACGTCCAGCGCCGCCGCCGCCGAGGGCCGGATCCGGGCTGCCAGGCACAAGTATCCGGAGATCGGCGGTCCGGAGGGGTTTCCTGGTGCCGTGCCGGAGGGGGGGGGGGATGCCGGGGGGAGGGTGCTTCCCGGGTCCTAGCACCCTCGCCGCCGCGCCGAAAGGGGGGCGGGGGTGATGTTGGAGGAAAAAAAAAAAAAAAAAAAAAAAAAAAAAAGGAAAATCTCCAAAGGGAAAGGAAGGAAAAAAAACGGTTGTCCGCTTGCCCCGATTGATGCGAATCCCCAGTGGAAATGACAAGTGATCAGCAAAGAACAGGAGATCTTGATTGAAAACCACAATCCACCGAAAATATCCTAAGGAGCAAAGGAAGAGAGGGAGAGAGGCGAGAGAAACTGCAATGCATAAATGATTCCAGCGTTTCTACAAGACCGGCTCATTTGATTGAATGCATTCTCCGCTCTGCTGCGAGTCATAAAGAAGATACTGTTACTGCCACCCCATGGATGCTTCGGTACTCGCCGCCGCCGGGTTTGCAAGCATGACTTTCAGAGGCTGATTTTTTTTAAAAAATATTTTTTTATTTTTTATTTTTTATTATTATTTATTTATTGAGGGGGGGGAGGAGAGGTGGGGGAGGGCCCTTCGCGGGGATCCACCAGAAACTCCCCGGCAGCGGGGATCTCTCCGCCCGGCGCCACCCGCCGCACCCCCGCAGCGCCGGGGTGCGCTGCGCTTTCCCAGGGACGGGGCGAACTCTCGGGCAGCGGGGCACGGCTTCGCCTCTGCCCCCCGCCCCTCCCGCTCCCGAAGCCGAGTGTTGTTTCAGAAGAGATGATACATTATCTATTCTTGGATTTTTATAAGGCAAACTGTGGGCCTCGCTGTTGCCATGGGATCTTCTTTGTGCGAACTCTCTGAACTGTGTGGGAACAGTTTTATTTCCTTCCCTTCAGATTCTTTTTTTTTTTTTTTTTTTCTTCTCCGCTGTAACTCTTCTGAAGATATGCATCAAAATGTAACTGCGTTGTTGCCAATTAAGATTAACTGCAGCTGCAAGGTGCATCTAATTAGGAATGTTAATTACTTCACAAAATAAATAGTCATTTGCAAATGCTTATAATACTAAACAAATGTTCTATAAATCATAACTCTGTAAAATACCAGTACTCCCCCAATAAATTTGGCCAAATTCATGCACAAATGTGCAGGGAATTATGCATCCCCTCTTCTATAGCACTAACCTTGCAAATGCACGCTCACAGGAAGAGATGCAGAATGTTGCCTACATACAGAGAGACAGTTGGATCTGGGGCATTTCATCCTCTTACAACCTAGCATGCAGGCTGGAAGGGTGGAGGGGAAGTAGGTATCTGAAAAATATGAGCTAAACATGTACTTCTATATGTACATATATATATATGCATAACTGGTATTCTCCAAAGCAGTGACAAAATACTAGGTATCATTTGGCTATCACAAAGTCAAACCTGTAGGCATACATAAGAATCAAAAATAGTATGTTTTTTAAACCCCCAACATTTTACAAGAGAAGGGAGGAAGAGAAGAAAAGCACCATTTGGGAAAGTGTGAACTTACTAAGTCTTATGATAGAGGATGCAGGATTATTGATAGGCAGATAAAATGCTGAGCAGAGTCAGAGGGTTGCCAGAGAGGTGGGAGCTGTTGTAGAACAAGTGGAGATCATGCACACTCCCCGCGTCACCTCTCTTTGTAACAACAGAATGGCATTCTTCATTTTGGATTAAAAAAATAGAAATGAATGCAAAAGAATGGTAGTCAAAATTCAATCTTAAAATACAGGAATTAATGTGACTGCTTAAACCAAGCATTTAGATACTACAGTGATGAGTGATCTGCATGCGTGGGTATGTAAAAGACACATGAAAAACTTTATGGGATTCTCTTTATGTACAGGGCATTTTAAGTTAGCTAAATGACTCATACTATATACTTTAAAAAGCTGATTTGTGTGCCTGATTTAGAAGCTCAGGCATCCTAACTGGTTAAAAGAGGAAGAGGGGGGGGAAAGAGAGATGTGCTTCCAACTTTGATACTCATTTTTTTCCTTCGGGAGAGCTGCTTTGTCACCACAAGTGAGTGATCCCAAACTCCCAGCAAAAGCACCTCCATTACATGTGTCTTATTTGCACCCAACAGACTGAGGAATGCTCTAGGCTGACTGGCAGAGAGTAAGAAGGACAGGCTAGGGGTTGAAACATTGGCCAGGCACTCAGAACATCTAGGTTTAGTTCCTGTTTTTTTGCAGATTTCTTTTCCATTGGCAGGCAAGTCATTTAATCTCTGTGCTTTTGTTCCTTCTTTTTATAATGTGAGTTAACACTGTTCTTATTCACAAGGGTGCAGTGAAGATAAAAAGGTATTACTGTTTTTGAGGTGTTCATATACAGTGGTTGTGGGAGCTATATAAGTTCCCAGAGAGGCTGGTTAAGGGACCAGAAGGACAAAGGGAAGATGAAAATAGTGGAAACCAAAAGATGTGAACAAAATACAATGTAATTGCTAAAATCACTGAAACCAGACTAATAACACATAAAACCTGTATACCATTTGCATGTACAGAATACACTACTTTCATTCTCAAGTTAAATTCATTCTTAGGCTAGGGAATCACAGAATCACAGAATAATGGTTTGGTTTGGAGAGGACCTTAAAGACCATCCAGCCCCTGCCATGGTGGGGGGAACTGGATTCAGTTCATGTCTCAGTTACTGAATTGCTATGAATAGCAATGCAGTTGTATGAATGCATATGAAAGAGATTTTAGGCTTTTTTTTTGGGGGGGGCGCCCCGGCCCCCGCCAGGAACAGGTACATACTGTATTTTTATTTGGATTTTTCTGCCCATTAATAAGTATGGAATGTACATAAAGCAGGGAATCTCCTCCATCCTCATTACAACCTCATCATTTTACAGCTAAAACAGAAGCAAAATCTTACCAGTTTTCTAAACATTATTTTAATTCCATGTTATTTAATGCATACTGAATGAATTAATGAGTAGCATACCTGCATTATGTGTATGATCTTGAGAATTATGTCTTTTGAACTAAGGAGTCATGCACCATGTCTTCATCTAATTTTTAGCAAGTGTTTGAAAGGATTATCACACTTAATGTTTATTATGGAAAGCTAAACAGTTCAGTCAAAGTAAACTTCCTTTTCTGAAAGTAATATGTTTAAAATGAAAGGTCTGACAGAGTATATCGCTCTGAAGGGGCGATATCATGCAGAATGTTTAAGGTTAGTAAATTCAATCTGCTTGAATGGGCAGCACTCAAGAGCTAATATCGCTTCTTAGCTGCATGGTGTCCTTCAGAACTTTCTGACCTCATGCTCACCTTGCTAGAAAGTCTGTCCAGAGAGTCTGAAGACTGCTGGAGCTTGATTTCTCACAAATTATCCATGGATTTCAGGGATTAAAAAATATTTTCATCTTCATATTCATTTCCCACTTTTTAACAAATGCAATGGGAGAAAGTAAAACAAAACATCAACATATTTGCACATTCTCTTGCTCAGTATGTATAGATAATAGTGATATGACATGATATAAATCTACCATCATGGAAAAAAAGCATAGAATTTTTAGATGAAAATTAAATAAATATTTTTTTTTTTGAAAGACACCTTCACTCCCCTGCTAAGAACACCAAATACAAACCCTGGTCATGTAAAAATCTACACTGAACCTTGTAAACTACAGTCTCAATCTAATTACTAAAGAGTTTCAGTAAAGCAAAAAGGACAGCATATCCTTTTTTTTTTTTTTTTTTTTCTCCTCTTTTCAAAACACAGTTACATTGATCTTATATATATATACGTATATATATAAAGAAAACAACAACAACAACAAAGATAAAACAAAAAACATCTTCCCTATTTGTTCATTTTTTAAATGATTTAGTAGTCCAGATTTCTGCAGAGTGAGTAAGGTTAATGTTGCAAACTGTTATTTTATTGACTGCTCTGATTCTCCCTAAATTCCTGTGTATTTAAAATATTATATTAAATACAATATAATATAATGCAATATAATACATTTATCCCATGTGTTTTTATTATATATTATATACTACACACTTTAATGAGTCCAAGCAAGAGCGTTCAATAGAGCAGATACTTTTAAGTGACTAACACATGTCACATGAAAATTTCAAGACTGATTTCCTTTACAGACAAACCTGATTCTAAAGAGTACATATCTAATCAGGGAATAGTACTCATAACTGAGACAAACAAATAAATTTTGTTTATAGTCCTAGATGCAAATTTATTTTTCTCTGCCTAAAGCACACATACATTTCTCTAAATATAAGCATGCTGCAGTCACTGCTGAGCTACGTTTTCCCAGCTACTATAATTTTACCATGCTTTTCTTGTTGATACCATTTTTGTGTGAGTAATCCAGCACCTTTGTGAAGAGCATGTCAGACAGCTCAGGCTATTTGATACACTGCTTTGCTGGGGCACTGCTATCTATATATGCAGCTGAGACAAGCCCTTCCTATGCCTGTTAGGCATCAGCTGTAGGTGGCCTGAACAAAGCACTACGACACCTATAGATGAAAAGTGACATTGCATAAAAGCTAAATATCTTGTTACTACTTGAGTGGGAGGATACTTTCATTCAGAGACGTTCCTTCAAAACATGCATTTCATTGATTCTTAATGCTTAAAGAAGGTAGAATTAAATATATATATATATATACACACACATATATATTGGTATATACATATATATACCAAAAATTATATATATTTATATATATATAAATAACTCTTGGTTGTCCTGAAACTTACTGCTTTAACCTAATTCAGTAAAGGATAATGTCAAGACAATTAAATGCTCATCTACTGCGCATTTTTAAATGTGTAAAATAAATGGTTCCTTTCCATTCCTTTTTTTCTCTCATTAAAGCATCTCAAATGAAAGTAATATCCATGCATAAACTATTTAGAACATACAATGTATCTCATCTATTTAATTAAATACTCTATTGCAAGACAAGAAAAATAAAAAGATAGGGTGCATTCATTTACTATAAAAAGATTTGTATGCTTCTCTTCAGAATTGCTTTTTGTATGTTTGTTTGTTTGTTTTCTCCTCAGACTTAACAGAAGGTAGCAATGAGAGATTCTTTTTCTGTGAGGATCTGTTTACTTTTAGAATATTCAGCAATATAAATCTCATCCAATTCCCATAATGTCAATAGAAACATTCTTATTCCTTCAGTAGGAATTACAGCAGAATTTGCATTATTGTTATCCATTCCAATATCATATATCACATGATTTAAAATACAAACATTATTGAAAAAAATAAAAAGCATAGAAACAATGGACTTGAGTTCATTGTACTAGAGCACCTTTCTATCAAGGCCAGCAATGAATACCCAAAAATGGTTAGAACTGAGCAAAAGTGGTAAGAAAGAAAGGGCAAATGAAAAGCAAGAAGTGATACTTGCATAATATGCTGTCCAGCTTGTGACAACCAGCAATTCAGGGTTTTCTTTTATTTTCTGAGAAAATACCAGTCATCAAAATACAAAATGTTAGAAATTACGAGACAAATCTGATCTCAACTCCTTAGGTGAAAACAAAAGGGGGAATAAAGGAAAAAGAAAGAATGCAAAGCCCTGTTGAGTTATCCAGCTGTTTTGTGGGAAATAAAAATAAAAATAAATAAAAATGTTCAGCCTTAGTCTTTCTATTTTATTTTAAAGGCTGCTTGTCACAGGGTTATGCTGTACCATAGCAGGCTCCCAGGCTTCCAGCTGCTCAGGAGCCAGGCCATTATGGGGGGACTGCCTGGCCTGGCCACACCCTGCCTTGCCTGCTCCAGGTCTTGCTAAAACTCTAAATCACAGAAGGATTTTCTCAGAAGGAAAGTTTTTATTTATTTATTTATTTTCCTCCCATGTCATTGTTTAAAAGTGGCAGATGTGCAAGCTTGAGAAAATAAATGTGTATCTTTAAATCTAATTACTTCTAGTGCTGCAGCTCCATTGGTGGCCCAGCTCCCACCAGGGCACAGCAGCTTTGGGCCAGGCAGCCATGGAGCAGAGACTCACACCAGTGACCTGGTTCCACCATGCCCACAGGACACGAGCAGGAGCCAGTGGCAACATTTACTTTGCCTGGCAAATGTCAGGCAAAGGCAAGGCCAAGAGTCAGGCCCAAGGTCAGTCCAAGAGTCTGCATGGAGCCTGAGGGTCACCTCAGGGCCCAGTGTCCTAGATTCCTGGGTATACACAGAGGATAGTAGACACAGTTTAGTAAATACTCATTATAATCCTGAATATCTGTCAAAAACTGCCCATTGTCATTCTTAGATGCAGTATTGACATTGTTTGCATGAATGAGGTTCAGGTGCTTATAATGTAGTTAATGTAGCATAATACAAATTTTCTTTCTTTGGCTATGGGTCTTTTATTGAAGCATTCACTTAGCACTATAATGACTTCTCAAACTTCAAAGCAGGTAGAACAACCTAAATATGAAGTCATGTAGGTTAGAGAAGCAGTAGGACTATCAAGCTAAGTAGTAAGTTGCTCATTCAGAGTATGTGTATGAATTTACAATGAAGTTCATTTAATTCCATCCTGAAGTATATTAAGTACTAAAAATTATTGATAAAAAATAAACCAAATCCAGAAACTGCTTCTGTAGATGTAAATCACTTTAGCAGGTCCAGAGTAACATTTAACTGGTTTAAAGATTCTGAGTGAAAATGTCCCTTGGAAAGTTCTGAAGCACAGTAAGAGATTCTTGAAGTTAAAGCTGTGTGAATTACCTACCTCACAAAGCTCATGAATCAATTAAAGTTATACACATTATAATTAATTAGCCTAAGAAATATTTGTTTTTCAATGTTGCTGATTTTGTCTTCCTCCTATACAGGCACACATGTACGCACACACCTAAGCAGACATACTTGATTTTGTGCTTAACGATGCACCCAGTTTAGTAACTGAAAAGGATTATCCCAGTTGTTAACATAAATTATTAGTGTTTGTCTGCACTTAATCTGTTTTGCAGCTTCATTTTGCCATTTGGATGCCATAGGGAAATTTAGGCTTCTACTTTCAGATGTGACCTATGTGTGTAGGAGTAATTTACTTGAGGGCAAGATGGGGACAACAAGCAGAATGGAAAAAGGGAGGGGAAAAGCAAATTCTTCATTAGAAATATCACAGATCCAGATTAAAATACCTGAAGAGGAAGAATGCATTAGTACAACTTCCCTATAGATCACCTATTTAAGATGTTCAACTTCTCTGGAGAAGAAAAGACTCTGGGGACACCTTACTGAGGTCTTTCAGTACTTAAAGGGGTCTTATATAAAGGATGGAGAAGGACTCTTTACTCAGGTAGACAATGATAGGACAAGGAGTCTTAGATTAAAAGAGGGTAGATTTAGATTAGGAGGAAGTTCTTCACTGTAAGGGTAGTGAGGCACTAGAACAGGTTGCCAAGAGAAGTTGTAGATGCCGCATCCCTGGAGGTGTTCAAGGCCAGGCTGGATGGGGTCTTGGCCAACCTGATGCCTGGGGTGGCATCCCTGCCTATGGCAGAGGTTGGAGTTAGATTATCTTTAAGGTCCTTTCCAATCTGAGCCATTCTATGATTCTATGTTTCTATGGTGATAATGAATGACATTAGAAAGATTATGAAGGAAAACAAGCAAACAAACACACTCAGTTACTATATGTAGATTAGTAAGTGTTATGGTGGAACATGACAGGTATTAAAGTTTAGAACATAGTAAGAAGATGTTCTTTGTAACAACTAAGGAGAAAACTCAGAAAAAGAGAAGCAGCCCTTTAGTTTTGAACAGTACACAAGACCCAGTTTAAAAGCCATTTGATTTGGAAAAATCAATACAACAGGAATACACGTAAGATCTGTAAAGTTACAAGTAATGTTAGGAGCAATATTTTCATTATAAAAGATGAAGGAGGCATCCAGTGAAACTATGATGTGGAATACTCAGAACAGACCCATAACAAAACAGAGAATTGTCTAAGTCATTTACTGCCTCAGGATATTTTAATGGCTGAATCAATTCCGAAAGATTAAAATAAATTCATGGTGGAGATGCCCCTCTCTTATATTAAGCACAATAATCTGATTACACCTTCCAAATCAGAAAGTAACCTTTACTATGTATGGCCAAGGTAGAAGAATATATGAGAGAAAGATTTCAGCCTACTTCTTGTGTTTCTTATACCCTTCACTTAGGCACCTTCTACTAGTCATTGTTAAGAGACAAGATAGGAGGCTTGTTGGATCTTTGTGCTGACTCCCTGTGGACATATTTTGGCTTTTATATTATACGGACTGTGACGTTTTGCGTTATTGAAAGTGTTAATGCACATTATGCAGGGTTAATGCAACACAAAATCTGGAAACAAATGCCAAGGAATGTAGCTTGCCTGAGTTTAATATACAGGAATTTTCTGTTTGATTGACATTTTATTCCAGCTAAAATAGGAGCAAAAAACTGCTACCAGGTGAGAATCCCTGTATTGTTTCAATGCCCGTTTTTACAGGTGTATGTAAATACATGCTATGAAGGCAATAGGAATAAAAAGACCAAGAGCTACTGAAAAAGAACAGCAACAACAACAACAAACAACGGGAAATTCAGGCTGAATTTCAGTTCTGCCTGTCAGGTACTGTTAATAAAGATTGTGAGCTGAATTAGGTATACCTGCCAGTTCAGAACAGTGCAAGTTACAATTTTACATGTTTTTTAGACCATTTATGGCTGCTGTATAATCTGTAACCTTATTAGCAGAACTGCCAGTATTTCAGGAAGTTTAAAAATGCTGCTCCTATGACAGAAACCTTCCCAATATTCTTTCAGGTTCAGAGTGAGTAAAAAAAATTCCCTTGTGAGTGGTGGCAGCGTGGTGAGAGCTCTGTGGTGTGTGCAACAAAGGGGTTAAAGAAAGATGTTTTTAACATGACTGTGGGGGGTTTTCTTTTGCAGTCTGAATCTTTCTTCAAGTCTATACAGAAACATGAGAGCCTTAGTGGGAGGGTATTGTATGTGGCTACAGGACAACTTTACAGCATAAACAAATTTGAGGCTTCACCCAGCTTAATATGGATGCCAGCTTTTCCTGAGATGGATCTATAAATAATTTTGTCAAACTTCTGTTATCCATGTTCTGAAATTCAAATTTCTCAGATCCAAAATTTTATTTCCTTTGTCTTTATTTCTTACATTAAATATTCTCTTGAAATAGGTAGCAGCATAGAATGCCACTACAATTTTATCATGGTTTTTACAGAAGATCTGTGACAGCACAGAAAGCAAGCTGCAGAAAATGAGAAACAGAGGGTCAGCAATTAAAAAGATTTGCAAGAACACTCCTGTATAATTTTGTTATATGGATCTGGAAGAAATGTAGCTTTTATTTGAATATGTCATTTTGTCTTTCTTTATTTTAAAAATGTCCATTGGTTTCAAACACCAGGGTTCTTTCTTCTTACAGAGGGAACCAAGCTGTTCTTTACAGGAGCAACGGTGATGGTGTAACATTTCCTGAGAAGAAGAGAGTTGACTGTCAATGCAAAGGAGAAAGTTTTGTTTTTGGCAATGCAGATAGATGAATCAGAACAAGGGAGGGAAGGAGAAGAAGAATAAAGGCAGAGGAGTGTGTCAGGATCTGAAACAAAGGCAATGTGATCAGAATTTTGATGAAGAGGCATTGACAAGATGAAAGATCTTTCTCCCGTGCTCTTGTCTTCTCATTTCCTGTGTGTAAAATCTGTTCTGTTGATGCATTCTTGCTCTCTTTTTATATCATAACACTGGAGCAAACAGGATTCACAGTCAGTGGTGGCACAGCCTGTGTGACAGATATTTGCTGAGGGGAAGGGCTCAACAGCTGCTTCCTGTTCTGCCTCATTTTTGAGATACGTCAGTCAATGGAACTGCACTTTATTGAGACTTTAGAATTCTTCACTGTGTAATTTAAGCTGATTATAAGCAAGGGAGGTCTGTGAGGCTATGTCCTGACAATTTGCATCCCCTCTCCAAGCAAACATACAGTACAGTACAGTTGAAATATATTAGGCATTTTACTTATTCGCTATTTAGGTTTATTGATAATGTAATAGAGTTCTCTTTTAGATATCTGTTCTCAAAGGAAATGCTGTTTTGGAGAAACAAAAATGAAAAAAAAAGGCAAATGTTATATTTGAAAGTAACAGGTTGCTAAACTTTAAAAAACATAAAGCAACTTTGGAGTTGAGAGTACCCTGAGAACTACTGAAGTTCTTGCTTCAACACATGCTGTCACATTATGGAAAATGTCACCTTCCAGCCACCAAGCCATTGGCTTTGATGGTAATTCTCTTCAAAGAATCAGGATCTTCCAGATGATCGAACTCAGAATAGTCTTTATGATCCCATCATTTATTTATTTATTTGTTTATTTATTTATTTATTTATTTATTCACAGTATAGGTGCAAATATTGGACATATAACAGCATGGGAATAACATGGACATTAAATAGGTTGTCTTATTAGGTAAAATGCATACACACCACAAATTGTATAGTATAGATTTTTAGATTTTTCCCTCTGTAGTACAGCTACAGTGAAACATTTTGCTGGAATTGATCATGAAAGTACCATGAAAAAAAAGGAAACTAAGGTGCTATTTCAAATCCTATACCTCTTTGTAAAAGACATGTTCACTTCTGTGGCCACTTTGCCTCAGAGGTAAAGAGTAGAAACTAAAGTATACATTTATTTATGTTATATATAGGAGTCACAAGGTTTAACTAGTTAGTACTTGATAGATTTACATAAGGGTAAAATACATATGATAATTGTTACATATTTAACATGAACATGTAGGCAGAACAGCTGAGCTGTTTTCAAAGGTACTCATGGCAAGTATCCCTGAAATTCTGTAGGTCTTGGATGCAGTAACGTATGATTTACCGAGATGCTTGTATCAAAGCAATTAAATTGGTTTTAATTAGCATATTTTTACTTATATATATATATATATATATACACGTGTAAACTGTATTTTAGCTTATAAAAAGAGCGACTGCTGTGGATACAAAATTGCTAGGATATCCAAATTAAATTTTTAGTTCATAGGCAGTTGCGTAGAGCATCAGACTTCTGGGTATTATTATGCTTCTCCTTTGCCACATTAAAGCCTTGGATAGTCAGGTTTGCTGCTCATACTGACTGTGTGGTACTGTAGAAGTCTGGAAGTGCTTTGTCTGGCCCTCTCACCTTTTGGGGAATAAAATTCAATATTGAGTGTTTTACTGAGAAGGATAAATTTGTAGTTGGAGACTATTGCTGCCTAATCCCACCTCTGTCTCCTCTCAGTTACAATCAATGTGATACAGTAGCATAAGCGCAATGTCTTAGCCAAGTCACACCTTAATATGGTCACACTTGTGCTGACTAAAAGCTGTGAATTACAAAAGAAGCTGTTAATTTTAATTCAACCCTTTTTCTGTTAGGATAATTAGGAAATTCTAAACTTTGTTATTAACCATGTTCTGACGACAGTGGAAATACAAGAGAGGACAGGTAGAGAGAAGGGGAAAGTAAGGAAAGGAAAGAGCAAGCAATAAAGAAAGACAGAAAAAAAAGAAAATACGAGAGTTCCTTTTACTCATATCTATTCACATTTGATTATAAAATTAATATCTTCAGGTAGAAAGACAAATTAAAATATCATTTTTAAAAGGCAGAATGCCATCAAATTGGCTGTTGTCGTATCTTCTACATCAAGCTTCAATGAGGATAATTAAAATTCCTACAAGGCTGAAAATATTTAATAGCAATATCCCATTTACAATAAATAAATAAATAAATAATACAAATGAATTGTAAAAGGAAAAGGGAAAAAATCTTTTTTGATAATTGTGTCTAGTTTGAGGGTTTGGAACTACAAAAAAAAAAAAAAAAAAAAAAAGTTTACTGTCGTATTTTCTCAGGACATGGTGGTTTGGAATTTTGCTGTGTATCTTCAATAATTTTAATGTCTCTGGTCAGTATATTTACACTACGTCAGACACATAGTCTCCTATTTGGTAGTAGGGATCTCACCTTGCTAATACACAGAGATACAGTAGAAATGACTTAGCATTAATGATAAATTGAAAAAATAGAAATTATAAGATTTTAAGTCATTTGTTTCCTCTCTCTTCTGTCATTTTCCTGCAGTTCTTTCCCACAATGTCTTACCCTTCACGTATTTATTTTGTATGGTTTGACATTACATTACAAACAAAAACACTGAAATAAATGAACAAGATGTTACTGCCAGCTTGTTCTCGATCTATGACTTCAGTTTGGTCACACTTTTATGATTTATTTTTTTAAACAGAAATACTTATAGTAAAACCACCAACATAAACAAACAAACAAACAAACAAACAAAAAACCTTCTCCACAAATCAAAATCTGTGCTATATCATCAATGATGGAAACAACATCAGGTGTTTTCACAACAGTTTATGGTGTAATTCTCTCTCTCTCTTTCTCTTCCCCTCGCCTCCTCTGCCTCTCTCTCTCTAAATTCTAAGGTTGTTCTGTTTCTTAAGGGAAAATGTAAAACATTCTTAAATCAGTCCTCAGTTTTACCCTGTTAATAGGTGAAAGCATTAAGTTTCTTCATAAGAAAACCACAAATTGAATAGTTACTTAATCTGGTTTTAAAATAAAAAGACTTGTAAAAATGAATCCCAGGACAATTTCACAATGTATTTTAACAAATTAAACCAATTTCTCTGCCACCACAATTTGTGATGCTAACTTAGTAATTAGGGCAGAACAGAGCTTATATAACTTTAGGCACTCAGAGGATCATGAGCTCTTCATCCAGACTACCTTTGTAGGCACTGGGGAGAAATGGGAGCCATTTGAAAATGATGCAGTTCATCATAGTGTAGACACCTTAAGCATACCTCACCTCTGAAAGACTTATTTCAGTATCTTGCTAGACAGGAATCTGGATGAAAATCTCTGCTTCCACACACAATATGATCAAAACAGAACAGCATTATATAGGCAATTGCCATCTATATGTGCAGTTTTCGTTCAACCTTTGTTAGAGTATGATCCTAAACCATTTTTTGTGTGAATATATTTAGGCAATGACCACAGATTCCACTGATTTTTCTCATTTACTGCAGTTGTCTCATATGTAATGAATCTGAAATACCTCAGAGACAAAAGAACAAACAAACGAACAACAAAACAATGGCAAGAATTAGTGGTAAAAGTATGAAGATTATTAAATATATATAATTTGTCCTATCTATTTAGGATGTGCAATACATTTTTCTGTTGGATTCCAAAGTGTTACTAAAAACTACTCTCTTGTAGAAATACTTTCTACTATGCCTACAAGCATAGAAGTTAAACATTTTTTGATGTTGTTTTTATGATGATTTATAATAGCATCCTTATACAGACATTCAATGACTTTAGCAAAATAGCAAGTCAATACTGATACCCTGAAATCTATAAACACCTGAAGAGTAAATATGGAATATGACTAATGCCCAATAGGTCCAAAAATAAACCTTAAGTATTTTTTTTAATCCACAAATAGATCTTTCCCTCTACCTTCTGATTATATCTGACATGATGCTCACAGCCTTGGGATAAATCTATGTAGTTCTTAAAGAAGATGACAAAGATTATAAACTCTTTCTAAGGAGTCTTGTTCAGGTGTGCTCCAACATCTACTGTACTCAGTCATTGGTTGTTAGCAACATTTAGGGAAGCATTTTCACTTATTTCAGTGCCTACTGAATTTCCAAATGAAAAACAAATGAAGTCACCGTATTTTCAGGAACAAACTGCTTGATTCACTTTCCTTGATTTCTTTTGTTTTAATTAATTATAACCAGGGAATGTCATTAATTCCACCCTCAGCTCCTGGACCGAGATTCCATTCATGGGAACTCCCTTAACAGTTTGTCTACAGAGGGAATGCAAGAAGGTTAAGACAAATAGCTTAAGACATGTATTTTAAAATATATTCATGTTAAAGCACATTGTATGGATGTTTTCCATAAAAAAGTAGATATTAAACATGACATAATTCTGGTTTTGTATAGGATTATTCCTCACAGATTTTAAATAGTTTCCTTCAAATTCACAACTTAGATTACTTTATCTTTTACCGGTGATTCTAAATGTTCATCTAAGACAATAGACCAAAATTGGAAACTTTTAATGCTAAGGAATATTTATCAAGACACTTTTCCTTCTTTTCCAAACTGAACTTGTGTTTTCCCACAAAACATGTATCTAGCTTCAGAGATGATCACTGCTTGAGGTTAGCATACAATGTTAATAGTGTGATGGTTTGATAGGAATCTGTCTATGTAAACAAGGTATTATACTGGAGACTACACTTCCATATGACACAATACTGGTACCTTATAACATCTATGACTATTTTTACATTGTGAAGAAGTTAGCAATCTTTAAAACTATTTTACTACTTGAGATTATTAATTTTGACACTTGTCACTGCAATGTTTCCCAGCAGCCATACTTGCAGGTGTTCTTAGAGGTAATTATTAAAAAAAAAAAAAAAGATCTTACTCCTCAGAGGGAATATCACATTTGTCCATAAAAGCCACAAAGAAAGAAGAAACCTCATTAAAAATCTTTCCCCAAATTTCCATTTTCACCAAAAGAATAACCAGACATAGCAGGCATAAATTACTAACTAGGATATAGTCTGTCAATACATTTCCAATTTCATGGATACTGAAGAAAAAAGACTCTACTCAAAGCTAAAATTGTAACTCATTTGTTGTTGTCAAGAAGTGGCTGAGAGAGCTTAAAATATCTTTGAACTGTAAACAATCACCCTTTCTCTCACAACTTCCCTGACAAGATAGAGAAGTGGGCCCATGTGAACCATGTGAAGTGGCCATGTGAACATGGCCAAGTGGAAGGTGCTGCATGAGGTGAAACATGACTATGAGGTAATGTTAGGGTACAGGCCATCTGTTAGCAATATCTATTGAATTATTTAAGTTTCTTATTGCCTGGCCACAAAAAGAAAAAAAAAAAAAAAGAAAAAAAAAGTTAAACTGACCATGTGGAAAATAATGTACAAGGCCTTATTTCAGCAGTACAGGGCCTTATTTCAGCAAACGCTGTATAAGGTGTTGCAAATCATTCAAAGCTGAAGTGACATGATAACTGAATTAATGTGACAATTTTGCAGTTTGGCCTTCCCTGTTAACTGCACGTAAAACAGACATATTTGTGTATGTTGATTGCTCTCAGGTTGCTGAACCTTCAGATTTCCATGATTTCTATTAAATTTAAATTTCCAGCAAACTATGGGAGCCCTACAGTTAGTGAGTGTTAACACTTTTAATTCATATCCCTAAGGACACATGGTATGATTTGTGTATGGTTCAGAAACTCCAAGCCCAGACAGGATGTGCAGCTCTCTCTAACACCACCAGGGAAAGAGTCTGTTTCTGACAGTATTGAATATTAGAAAATGCAAAACAGTTTTTCAGGCTCTTCTCCATTTTGAAAGGGAATCTAGGACTTCAGTTCTGGAAATAGCACCCTCATAGGCTCATGAGATTTTACTAACAATCTTGCTCTGGGCTAAATGAACTTTGGGGAAATGGGAACCCACACTTAATTTAACATCAGAAAAAAAAAAAAAATAGGAAAAGAGTAAGACCACTTAAACTGCAAATACAAGATGTTTCACCAGGGATTCCAGCATACAGCCTATGGTCATGCATTAATACATCAGGGTGGATGAGAGAAAGCACATTTCTTAGAAAACAGAGGAGACAAGCAGTGGCTGCTAGCTACTTGGCCCATCCTAAGGCTGAAAAGTGTCTGCTCCATGGCTGGAGTTCAGGCTGGTGTATCTGACCACCTCTGGAGAAAAGTAAGCAGGAGACTCTATGACAATTCTGCATCTTTACCCAGCACAAGGATTATAGGCTCTGCCTGGATAAGCCTACAGGGATGCCTGCAGAGTCTTGTCCCAGTCTGTCCTTTTGCAGTTTTGCAAAACAGTCTGTTACAAAGAGGGTGTGCAGCAAATTCTGTGATGGTACTGACTGGCTAATGCTTACTGTATAGATGAATATCTGGGAATAGGAGTGGAGTTAAAGTGGAATATGGTGTAAATGCTTATTGGACTTCTTGATAGAGCCACAAAAGCTCATGTAGTGTGTAATGCACCAGGAGGGACTACACATAGTAATTTCATAATTACTTCACGAATATGTAATACTGATGCAATTGGAAAGGCCCAGATAGGGACAAGTATTACTGTCTTTGGGAATATCTTTAATCTCTTGTTCAGCTCTCTACACCTAAAAAAGAGCTGAGGTTATTTCAGAGACCTCTTATGATTCATTGCACTTACCTGCAAGCCCTTTGAGAGGTTCTGACAGGGAGAGGAGCTAGGGACCCACATCAATATTGCTGTTTGAACACACAAGAATCTAAAAGAATTTGATGGCAGCTCCAGCAAGCACAATGTGAATCAATATGTTCTTAGTCTGGTTAAGTAGACATGCCTACCCTATAACAGTACGAAGGCTGAAGCCAGAATGGGTCCTCTCATTTTTATATTTTTAAGAAGCCACATTTTGAAAAGAGGGCTTGTGGCATTTGTTAAAAGTCTGCATTTGAACTGCATAGCAAAGGACTTTTAATCCTTTTTCTCCTCATCTTTCCTTTGGAATTGTTAGTTGGGAACATGCAATAAAGAAAAGATATAAAGCATCCTTCAACTTCTCTGTAAAGTGGCATGGTTGCCAAAAATTTATGCTCAATCCACCTCCAAATAATCCTCACTAGAGCATTTTTATTATCACCCATGAGGACAAGGCAGCTGAGAGTAAGGTAGCTATAGTAGCTCTTCCTCCCTTAAGGTGTATTTAGAAATTTCTCACTCAAGAGAACTAGGCCTTTGTGACAGAGGGATCAAGACAAAAATGCGTGGCTTCTTTTGGCTCCATGCTACAAATTTCATAGCCCCAGGATTTTTTCCACAGCAATTTAAATTAACATAGCATTAAAATATGACAGGATTGTGTTCTATGGACTCATTAACACATTTCTCTAGTGCAATAGGAGACAAGGAGTGCTTGAACATTCAACCACCCAAGGCATGTATTAATGTGACTAACACCCCCTGTAATGTCTCAATACATTAAAATGACTCCTATTGAATACAACTTTGCAATTTACATGCAATTTTTCGAATGTACTGTAAAAGTATTTATCTGTTCATTTCATCATGGTGTAATTCTGAGTTTCATGGCAGAGAAAGAAGCATTTTTCTCTATAGAGCTACTTTTAAAATGTAGTATTTTCCTCTTGAACACACCCAACTTTTTTTTTTTTTTTTTTTTTTTTTTTTTTTTTTAAAAAAAAACCCATTAATTTAAAAAAAAAAAATTAAATAATTCTGGTTTTTTTTTTTTTTTTTTTTTTTTTTCCCTTGATGCCTTTTCCTGGCTGCTGCTCTCAACAGTCTTTCAAAGGCAGGCTGAGATGCTTTCAAGCTTTTTGTAGTTAAGTTAAACAGAAAGCTGATCACTGTTCCCCATTCGGCTTTTAAATACAAACAACTCTGTTTGTGTTTGTAAATACAGACAACTGTGAAATCAGCTAGCCACCTCTAAATTTCTGTTGAGCCTACAGGCAGTGGAGGATGCTAAAATTCATAGGAACCAAAAGATACAAACTGTCACCTGAACTTACCTACAGATCCTTAGGCAGCACTCTTCCCTCTGGCTTAGTGCTGAATACAGAAGAGTAGAAAATGCAGACTGGTTTTGTAGTAGCCATTGTTTTAAAAATGACAAGATAAGAGATATACTAAGATATGCAATATTTAAAGATGTCTAAGCACTTGTTAAATAATAAGGTTGTTGGGCACAATATCTTGGCCATTTTTCATTAGAAAGTTCCTCTATACTTGGACATAATATTTTGACTTTAGTGGATTCTACTACAAGTAATGATGTAACAAATAAGCAAACAGTTTATGAAAAATGCAAATTCATGATTATAACTTAAACCCTAAGTACCATTTGTTACATATACTTATTATGTATACTTACTATGTATTTGTTACTATACTTACTGTTCAATTTATATTGCTATAGACAAGCATGAATACTCTCCAAAAAGAAAATGTTCTCTGTAAAACACCCAAAACATCTGAATACATAAAACCAGATAAATATGTATCAGTGAACAGTTTAACATATTTGTGCACACCTTTTTCTTTACACGTGTGTACACACACAGCAAATCAATTACTAAATCTCATAATTTTCCCCCAGTATGGCATATATGAAATTTAAGGAGTGTACGAACCTATCTTCTTATAGTCCCTAAGAGATAAGATGGATTATCCCCATTTCACAGAATCAAAGTAATCAAAGTTTAAGCATCTTGCCAATGGTTAATCAGATAGCTTCTAGCAAGGCCGGAAGTTGAAGCAGGTCCATCTGGTCAGGTCTCTCCTTATCTGTTAATCCTTGCAACAAGGAAGCCTGAAGTGCCCTCTGTAAGATGTTATCCAAGTAGAACTTGGATACTTCTAGGACTTTATGTTGGAGCCCCTGGGTCTCTGCTAAGCTGTTTTATCCAAGATTTAGAAGGGTAGTTCTCTTGCAGACTTTTGCTATAAATGTTGTCTTTTACAACCATGTCTTAAGTCTAAAATTTATCAGTGGAAGCTGGGAAATGCTGATATATTTGGACTAAACCTTTTCCTGCATCATTACTTGTGATTACAAAAGGCAGTGGACCTTGATCCTTCTGGTTCACTTTGACCTTCTTCACCTCTGGGGCTATAAATTACACTGGAGGGTTTGTGACTTGAGGGTTGTTGCCTGATAGAGACAAGGTACCTACCCTCTTGCCATCAACAGGTACACATTTTGCAAATGCATGCTTCAGTTAAAGTTTTTAAAATTCATAGGCCTATCTTGTTCAGCTGTCATAGGAGAAGAATCATGTGAGTGGTCTGTAAATTCATTTGTATGAAGTCAGCCAGTTAAGTTTATACACCAAAGAGTTAATTTGACTAAGTAATCTGACTTTGTTTGTCTGACCTACTCATGAAAGATTTTTTTAGCAAAGTTATGGATGTGTAACATCCTATAGTGAATGATATAAAAAAAAATAGAAGTAATATCTTCAGTCAGCTTTGCTATATCTTCAAAAACATATTTGTCTGCAGATAAAGTAAAAACTTACCCTGCCTGAAAATTAAAGTTTTCACTTCAAGGGTGAGGTATTAAGTAAATGTTAAAAAAATATGAATATGACACTTTAATTCTTATGCTACTACCTTTTTGTTTGGCACATAGATAATACATGTAGGCGTATCAAAATCAGTATCTTACATTTATGTATATTGTACATTTATACCTTATACAGTTGTATTATGACCAATATTCAAGGGTAAAAACACTCCATTGATTCTAATGTTTCTTGAAAACAAGTGACAGACTTATGCTAAAAGGATGAAATAAAGCCTGCAAAGAATAAGCGAGACAAAACTATGCATACGGTGGAATACTGGATGCCTTTTCTTTTTACTTTGTCAGTATTTAGGCCTCAAGCCATTATCCCAATATTCAATGATTAGTAGCTTTGGAAGTCAGTTGTATGTCCTGTTGGCAACATAACACAGTAAGCAGGAAATATTTTTTCTAATTAGTTAAATTAAATAGAGTTAGCCTGATTAAAATGTCTGGCATCACAGATGCACACACAGCTTGTAAAGTTCAGTTTGGGAAATGGATACATCATGCATGTGGTTCCTTTTTGCATTCAATACCATAAGACCCTTGTCACTCAGTGCACACCAATTTTAGTGGGAAGCCCTTTGCAAGAAATGTGAGCTTATTTGTAAAGCAAGTAGTGCTGAGGAAAAATACTAAACAACAATGATAACAAAAACCACCTGCTTGTGTTGTGCTTTGTCTGCTGCAAATCAGTAGGCATAGAATCTGTAAAAAATAGAGGTTGCTGAATTCTTCCCTCCTTCCCACCCTGCCACATTTGAACTAGTCTCAATACTGACTGTTTCAACACACCTTTCTCAACTCTTATGATACTGTCCTATGTAGAAACAAGGAACAGTTACAATAAAAAGAAAAATTGGGTCATACAAATTATAGTAAAAAAAAATATATCTTTCAGTTTTTCAGTAAACAAGTTGTCATAGATCACACACATATCTAGTTGGAGACTAGGGTAAATTTTTCACATCATATGTTTTATTTATTTCTTTAAGAACATACTAAAATATTTCCATATTTCTGCAGTCTCTTTTCATAAAGAGACTTGAAGTTACATTCTGAATCAAATTAGGCTGCAGGGTACTTTGAATATTCTTTCTAATCTGAGTAGAGATACTATATCCATGATGTTTGATGCTTGACCCATAGCCTTTTCCACATTTACATTAGAAAGGAAAATATGAGAAAAAAAAGGATGCAAGGTTTTCACAAGTATTTACAAAGAATGATTCCTTACTAAATTCCCATTGCAAACAAAGATTTGTAGTCTAATGTGCTTCTAGTAACTATTTATCTTGTTTATACATCTTTATTTTTTAAAATTTTTGCAAAATATTTTTAGTAGAAAAATGAAACTGTTTTCTCATTCTACCTCAATGTAAAATATTAGTTATATATTGATCTTCATCATATTATATAAATGTCCAACAATGTTTGTCATCTAAAATCACCTTTTCTTTACAGTTCACATCCTATGTTAGTTATTCCTAAAAGACTTCTATCAAATTTCTATAAAACTGAAAATAAAAAAGACAAATGTATATTACCATCTGATAAAATACAGGAATTCTTGCAGCTAGTGAACAGTGAAATGTTAACAAGGAAACTGCTCTGTTTCTTTTCTGAATGAATTTTATTGGAATAGTGATTTAGTTTTTTTTGTTTTGTTTTGTGGAAATGAGGAAAAAATTCTGATAGTTGTTAAATACACAAAGAACATAAAATTTCATATCAGGTTAGTACATACATGTATTTTTGATGTATACTTGTGAATGTATAAATATATATATTTTTTTTCCAATACTATTATTTTCTTGTTAAAAATGTTCAAACACACACACACACACACACACAAAAAAAAAAAAAAAAAAAAAAAAAAAAAGACACTTTCACTCCCAAATATCTTCCTGATTAACCCAAATCACTGAAGTCTGTATCTGGACAAAAAATAAAATAAAATTTAAAAAAGTTGATTTTAAGACCATGTTTGTAGTCTAACTTGTAGATTTCTTTAATTTTAGACCATCATTTCAGAAACTGGGCACTTACATTTTATTTTTGAATTCAAAAACCATCAGATGCTACTCTATTGGCTGATTACTAGGCATGCATTTTCCCTGTATCTAGGTAAGTAATTCAGACTTTGCTTTAGTATTCAGAAGTTAGAACAGATGAATGTTAGACTAGACAGCTATTTTGCATCATTCTGATAAAGGAAATAGCAATACTAGTTTGAATTTGTTTAGGATTCCAAAATATTACTGTGGCTCCTATGTTCCCAAGAACCTTTAACTAAGCTTCATTTCTGCCTTCATGAATTGTTTTTTCACTTTGTTTCATAGAAAATTGTAACCATAACTGAGCATAAGAACTAGTAATGACATTTTAGAAGAGCTGTAAAATTGATCACCTTAGTCTGAGCCATTCCAGATCTATTACAAAAATGTTATTTTGGATACACAGTATGCATCTGTGCTTCTTCACGAGGGTGAACACTCTTTCCATAAATCACTTTGCCTTCATCATTTTTCTTCCCAGTTTTATAATGTGTACTGTATCTACCCTGCTCATTTTCTCCCATTTTTCTCCAGAGACAGGTATATAGATTTCACTATAAAAAAATAAAAATAAAATAAATACATGTATATATAGGAACAAAAAAGAGCAAAAAATGCACTAGTACAGAACTCCATCCTCTAGTTTGGACTTATTAGTCCAAACTAACTTATTAACTTATTCAGATTGCATTAGCCATCCCTAATTCCCATAGGTCAAATATACAAACTACAAATTCTTAGACTGTTAAGAAACAAAGCAAATTGATTAAATACCTAATATGATAACTCCTGTGGAGGTTTTACCCAGCTGGGCAGCTGAACTCCACCACAACACTCCACAAGGAAAACCCCTCTTCAAAGGAAAAGGGGGAGAAAATACAATGAAAAGGGCTCAAGGGTTGAGATAAGGACAGGGAGATCACTCAACAATTATCATAATGGGCAAAACAGACTCAGCATAGGCAGATTAATGTAATTTATTACGTATCACTAGTGGACTAGAACAGTGAGAAACTAAAAGCAAACTAAAAACACCTTCTTCCCATCGAGCCTCTTCCACCTCCTCCCCCTGAGCAGTGCAATGGGATGCGGAAATGAGGGTTGCCATCAGTCCATAACACTTTGCTGCTCCTTCACTCTGCCCCTGCTCCAGCTGTCCTTCCTGAACTGAGCCTGCGGGGGCTGCCCACAGGCAGCAGCTCTTCAAGAACTGCTCCCACATGGCTCCGTACTACAGGGTCCATCCATCAAGAGCAAACTGCTCCAGCACAGGTCCTCCATGGGCAGCAGCTCCTCCCAGACCCCCTGCTCCTGCCTGGGCTCCTCTCCACGGGATGCAGCTCTGGCCCGGGGCCTGCTTCTGTGGAGGTTCTCCATGGGCCACAGCCTCCTCCAGGCCACATCCACCTGCTCCACATGGGCTCCTCCACGGGCTGCAGCGTGGGACCCATGAGATGCAGGGAGACAGCCTGTTCCACCAGGGGCCTCTCCACAGGCTGCAGGGGAACTTCTGCTCCACGCCTGGAGCAACTCCTGCCCTCTTTCTGCACTGACCTTAGTGTCTGCAGGGCTGTTTCTCACTGTTCTCTCCCAGTTGCTGTTGTGCAGCAGTGCTTTCCATTTCTTAAATATGTTCTCTTAGAAGCGCAGACAATGTTGCTTCTTTGGCTCAACTCTGGCTAGCAGCAGGTCCCTTTTTTAGATGGCTGGAACTGGCTATGGTCTGACATGGGGCACCTTCTAGAATGTTCTCATGGATGCCACTCCTGCAGCCCCCTGCTACCAAACCCTGGCAACCCAGTTCTCTGTCACCTTCAAAATTTGACAGGCTGACTACTAGTTGTTTAGTAGTTCAATTGTGAATGCTTGGATGTAAGCAATTAATAAAAATATATAGATTGGAATAATGCTAATCCCGAAACTGCTTCAGTAAATTAAAGTTTATTGATGGGCAATCATCTGTATGGTCACATAGGGTTATTACATGCCATAAATAAAACTCTAGAAAAATAATCAAGTTTACCCTGTGATAAATGATTAAGTCCCAAATAGGATTTTTGTGATTTATTAAGTGAATAGAGGCAAGCAAACAGCGCTGGGTGCACCAGGAGTCTCTGCTCTACCAGGAGGCACACCTGTTACATCAGGTGGCTGATTTTTATGCTCCTAGACTAATACATATTCATCACTATTCCTAGAAAAGGCGGGGTTATTATAATTAGTTCCCGGAATCCAAACCCTCTCCAGACGCATGCGTATCAGTCTCTGGTGGTTTTTCTGGGGGTCTCATGTGCTGAAGGCTCGTAGTCTTCCTCCCAGGCTTTGTCCTTCGGTCGTCCTTCAACTCCCCCTTTCTCCTTATTTGGTGGATGTCTTTGCTGGATATCAGAGGCTTGGGCAGCGTCCCATGCAAAAGTCAGCAGTTTCCTAAAAAAAACTCCTTGGTCCTCTTATCTCCCAGACTAGAGTCTCAATGTTCGCCCTTCAAACCCTCTATTTACACAAATTGCTGGATCGTTCCTTTGCATGATACAAGAACTATATACACTAATCACTCTGTTTTTCTTAAATAGGAGCTTATATTTCATCATGCGGCCCTAGCATTGTTCCATACTGACACAAATCAAATGAACACATTTCACACCCTATTCATTTTCATAATTCAAGAAAAAAAAATCATAGAAATAACAAAAGCAAGAAATTATAATCAAGTTACCTTGATTCTCATTTCCTGAGAAATTATTAGCATAATCTCCTAACTGTCAGATTCAGTGGACTGTAATTCGAACCATAATACATGGAAATTAACCAGTTTTCAAATAATAAGTTTGAATGTGTTTCTACTGAAAAATTGTTTGGCTATCTGAAATATATAACCTATATAAACCTATAATCTGTGAGCAATCTCATTCAATTATATAAAACCATTCAGAGTGTATAAATTGAGGTGTAAAAATAAATAAATAAATAAATAAATAAACACACTACATTTACTTGAGTATATAGAGGGAAATAAAATAAACTATTTCAACTTAAAATCTCACCACTTCTTTCTCTTAAAATAACTTCACTTCATATACTTTCTGCAGGAGTAAAAAATGTGAAGTAATTTTGTGTTTGAAATATTGAAGTCTTCTCTATTACATTACAATAACATTTCTGTATTTAATTCATTATTATAGGCAAGAAAAAAAAAATCAGTATACTGCAGCCTCATCTTAAGCAGCACTATTGAAGTCCCACCAGTGCTCTGAATAAGAAGGTTGCTTCCCCTTGATCTGGAAATGTAACTTTTCTTATTCTCTCTGCTTTTACCTTTTGCATTGCTACTTGCTGGCCAGTGAATATGATGAGTCTTGCCAAATGTATAAAGAAGGGAGCGAAGACTTCCTGTTGAATTCAGTTTTCATAACTTCTTCCCAACCCGTATATCTTTGCAGAGGATAAGAAAAAAAAAAAAAAAAAAAAAAAAAAGGAAAAGGAAAAAAAGAAAAAAAAAAAAAAAAGAAAAGGTACACTTGTTTCATACTTCGATAGCTTCTGAATTAGCTTTTTTTGCTCTCTCATCAGCTCAGAACCTTCTTTTAGGGGTTAATATTTTTTAGCATTGATTAAATATCATTTAGCATTAATATTTCTTCAGGAAAATGTACAACTATAATAGAAAGATGTGAGAAAAAAAAGAGGAAAAAAAATGTTCTCTTTATTTCTAATAAAATCCCCAGCACATGAATGAATGTCTAATTTGCTAATGGTGCTTTAGTTGATTTTTAATAGGCACTGTTCTTGCAGGGTTTTCAGGGTATTCTCAAAAGTGAAAGGAATGAAAGAAAATAAACTATTTCTAAGCCATTTTTTACTCCCCAGACTTCATTAGGAACTGAAAATCTATTTCCAATGAGTTCAAACATTCACACTTTTATGTATAGTTTTTTATCTTTGGGGAAAAAAGTCCTTGAGACTTTTCCATAAGGAGAATGCAAAACTTAAAATCTTTTTTTTTTTTTTTTTTTTTTAAAAAAAAAAATATATATATATATATTTAAATATTCACATTATGTAGAGGTTACTAAATTCTCTCTAAAAGAAGTAGGAGGTTTTTCTCATATTTTACATTATTAGAAATTAATAATGTAGTTTTCTACCTAAATTTCTCCATAAAACTAACAGTTATTGTAACTGTTAACTAATTCATTTTTTATCACAGATAATGAGAAAACTAAAATGTGAATGTTGATATGATAATAGAAGTATTTATGAATTTTAAGGAAAGGATGCTATCTCACACCTAGGAGAAAGCGCTAAGAACTACTATACTATTGCTAGGAGACATCAAACAGGTAGAATAATCAGTCTGTGAAAGACTTCTCACCAACAGCTTTCTGTTTGCAAATTAAATATGCTTAGGTGTTTCACTCCTAGCTAGAATATATTATATACTATATATGTATAATTTATATATATAAATTGGAAATGTCCTACATTATCTATTGACTTTATTGTACATTGATCCTCTTAAAAACTGTTATCCCATAGGATGTTTGTATTTTAAAGATGATCAGATTGGTTAGTTGAATGTTCATATTATCTGTGTATTGATACATTTTTTTATTCAGCATTCCATATATGGAGCATAAGTTGTAACCAATTTATACTTTTTTTTTTTTTTTTCCTGGTATTGTTTTAATTAGCTGTAATATTTGCCAACACATTTTGCATCTTCACTGAACCTCAACTGTAGTTTTTACTGATATTAATGTGCATGTGTTTATGTATATATATTTTTAAAAGAACATGTTTTTTATAAAAAACATTCAACTTTTCATCCTAACTTTTCATCATAATAAAGAGCTTTCAAATCCCTAAACAGTAGTGGAAAAATAAAATGATTAATCATGCTTACTCTACTTGAATATGTTTAATATAATTTTAGTTTTAGATATTGTTTTTGAAGGGAGCAATTGTGTAGGTTATTTTGTGTAAGAGAAACAATGTAGTGTTAATGTTTGCAAGAAAAATATTAAGACCATACCCCATTCCATTTCCATTTGCAATAGTATATTGAAAAAAATTGAAAGTGACAGGAAGGACAATGAGATAATATTAAAAACAACAACAACAACAACAACAACAACAACAAAAAACACTGGAAACATGAATGAAAAACAAAGCAGGAAACTTCTCAGTATATCAAACAATCTGAAATACCTGTTTTAAATGGGAGATGCAAATAAGACTGAAGAAGGAGTTCAAGTCAGTAAGGTACTTGATTACTACATACAAAAAAAAATCAGCGTATTGAAAGAAGAGTGAGAATTGACCAAATGCCAAGTAATTGTAGTGCTGAAAAAAATTGCAAACATGTTCAGCAGACCAGAACTAAAGTCTTATTGGTTTTGTTTGTTTGCTTGTTTTCCAATTACCTTAGCTGAACTTTTAAAAGATATTACTTCTTTACTAACATTTCAGCATTTAGCTTTAAGTGTTACCATGGCACTAGGGACAGTTAATCAGGGTGAGACATGCCTTAAATATTTGTTAGCTTATGACCTAATATGCAAGTAAGGGTCAGCATTAAAAAAATAGTACTTTCTAAGGTATTTTAAAAAGCCATTTCAATTTCTCTGCAGGAGAACAGAAATGATTAATACAAAGAGGTAAACAGTGCATATTAAAAAAAAAAAAAAAAAAAAAAAAGTAAATTATTGGTTCCTTTGAAGAACCATTCTCCCAGGTCTCTAACCACTTAATTGTTTTTTAAAAGATTTCAGATTTGGGGAACACTTCTCCACTGCTCAGGGAGATCTTTGACACTCCGGTGTTTAAATCTACTGTGGATAAATAATGTGAGACTGACTGGGAATGGAACAGAGTGATGAAAAACCAAGTGGAAGTGAGATGTATAAAAGGAAACCTTCACATGTTTTCAGAAAGCACTGAAAACTTTTTTAAAAAATAAAAAAAAAAAATAAAATAAAATCTTTTCGAAACAGTCTTCTGCTTACAACTGAAAATATATTGGTAAACTGTGATTATGAATGGGAAAGGTGATAAATGCTTCTTTTAATCCATGCAATACTGTCTGCAATTGGATGTTATTACTAATATCGGTATGTCTGTTTGAACGTATTGTTACAACAAAGCTATGAAAACCATGCACCAAAACTGGAAATAGCTTGATTGAAATAAATCATTTTAAGTAAAGAGCTTTGATCCCTGCAATAATTATGCTAATGCAGAGAATATTCTTAAGACAGTTTGGAAAATGATCTGCCTGTTTTCAAGACAAATTAACTTTTAATTTTATATACAACAAATTCAAACATATGAAGGCCAGTTTTTTAGATAAATTGCTAAATTGAATTTAGCCTGTTAATTCTAATTGAAATATTATAACCTCTGAAATTATGTCAGGTTATGTTTATCGACTCAGACTGCTGTATCTCTGCTGAACTGTATATGCAGGCATACAGTGACAACTAAATGTGTTACACACCCACTAGAAGCAATCATAGGTGTGTAGACATTTACTGTTGCCATTGGCTGACTTCCAGGTTAAATGCCATTTGAGAACCACATTAATTCCATTTTGTGTGATCAGTTTTTAGAGATTAAATTTAGAGCTCTTATTTAATAAAGACAGTCTCCAAATTCAGATTATTTATCCTTACACAAAGAAGTCTGCCTATATTTCTGTTTCTCTCACGTACTTTTGTGAGACTTTTGTCAGAAAAGGATGCTCATTGGTGTATGTGGACATCCAAAGTCAATATTTTGAGACAAGAGTCCTGAATTAATTCTGAGCATTAAGCATCTTGCTGATGTTGAATCTTCAGTCTTCTAATGGAGCACAAATTTTCTTTTGGGAGAAAAATAAAAATAATAATAATAAAAAGTTTAATTTTGTTTAATGTTCTATGGGGACAGAAGCCTTGGATAAACCATTTTTAATCTACTTTATATGCAAATAAGCAAGCCACTTGTGCCTTGATTTCCTAAACTCAGAAACAGTATATTCATTCTAAATGTCATTAATCTAAACACATTTACAATACTGAAATAAACATCTACAATACTGAAATATGACTTTGATATTTAACTTCTACACTTGCACTAAAAGCCCCACATTGCTCCTTGAAGAAATGCAAGGAATGCACAAGCTAACATTTCAAAGAACAATCCAAGCCCAGTCTAAGCAACGGTTGCCAAAAACTGCAGAGGAAGACAAGTTTTGCCACAGAACACTTCTGCCTTCATATCAGTGATCTTGTTCCAAGATGTTCATTCTATTCCATGAAACAAGAATTTCTTGTTCTGGAAAAATTCTGTCTCTCCCCTTCACCCCCAAGGACCTTTTTAATAACCCTATGTTTACTGCCTTTTTAAGGGTTTTCACTTGGTAGGAACATGAAACACATCTTTATGCTGTAGTCATCATTAAGAAGTTTATTTTGCCCATTATAGTCCTATGTACTTGGTTTTTGGTGAAGGTCTGAATTTTAGTCTACAGTCATATCCATAAGTTTTATCTCCTCCCTCTACCACTGGCATTGTTAAGTGCATCCTTGACTAGTATCAGCTTTTACAAATGGCAGCTACAATTTTTCATCCCTTTCCTTACAGCTGTGCCATGGACTCTCATTCCTCAGAATTTTTCAAAAGAAAATGCATAAACCTCTTCCTGATGTGTTCTTCTATAACAGATAAACTGGGTCATTCCAACTACATATTTAAATCCTGATCACTTTATGATTCTTTTTACATTTGCATTTCTGGACAATAAATAAAGAGAAATAGCCACTATGATTATTGTTTTTAGGTATTAAAAAAAAAAAAAAAAAAAAAAGTTATCTTTCATGGGGAACATGACTACTGCATTTGAGTCAATGTGAATTACAGTGATGGACTGGAACATCACATTCACTAGCAAATGAAAGACATTGCAACATGATACTCAGGTTTTGTGCTATTTTGAATGATCACTGAAGTCTTCAGATGCATATTTAGACCATAGTTGAGCAAGTTATTGAAACTGCACCATTTTTATTTTAAGCACATCTCTTCCCCCATTCCCAAACATACAACATGTGGTCTGTAGTTCTTTTTAGAAAGCAGGCATTTGCAATTTAAAATTTGCATTCAGCTGTTAATATTTCTGAAACACGATTATATCTTTTTTTTTTCTCTATGTTAAGATTTTAAGGCAGAAAAGTTTGTCATTAAAATTTTTAAAATACAAAATCTAATTTTAGTTAATAGATCATAAAACTAAATTTTCAAGTCCTAACAACAGTTAGTTTTAGGCAGGCATTTTCTGAAAAGAATTTGGCTATAATCCAGTTTGTTGAAACATTGAACTCATAAACCTTGAAACAAGTAGTTGGACTACAAATTAAGAAATATTTTTTCCATTATTGTAGTTATTTATTGAGTGCCAGTTCAACAAGAATGAAATGGGCTGTTAGTGTGCCTGTTACAGACAGTGATAAACTATCTTTCTGCCTTTTGCGTAGCACAGTTAAGATTTAAGCCATTGATTTTGTGAAGTCTGTTTAAACCAATAACATCTTCTTTGTAGGTAAAACAATACTTAATTTCACATGAGAAATGAACTGTTTCACTCAATGTGAAGAGGAGAATCCCAATAAGTGTTACAAATAAAGTAGAAATATTTTGCTAGTCCTTAACATGTGACATAGAACCCAAGAATACTCCCACTCCAGTGTTCATTTGGATATATGTTACGAGGCTGTTTTTAAGGCAAAATGCTTATCACTGTGAGCAGAAATGATACATGCAAGGTCTTCAAAAACTACCTTCTCTTTCAGATATTAAAAATTTATGCAGCATCTTGGCAAGTACAGCAGCCTGTTCCCTTCATAAAGGGTTAACATCACTCTCTTGTACAGACTGACAAAATCCATTAATAATTAAAATTACTAACTGAGCTGTTTCTTATGGTTACATGCTAAAAATTGACTTGTAAATCCAAAATCATCCCCTCTGGTCCACAATGTCTCACCAGTATTTTATCTCAAAACACACTATTCATAGTTCAGTTTGTGAGGTGCTATGGTTCAGTTGTTTACTGTGCATCTTTCCTCTTTGTAAAGTAAATTTTGCCAATATATGATGGACAGGAATACAAAGAAATTTCAGAACATTTATGCCAGAACATTTATGCCAGAACATTTATGCCTGAATTACTTCAAGCTTCAGTTCTTATCTGGGTCCCATGAAGTGGGAAGGAGAGGCAGGAGTGGAGAACCTTTCATCATGGTTGCTTTTAGAGTCATACCTCTTGTAAATTGAAAGCTTAGGTATGAAGTACTATTGTACCAAAAGGGCAATACTGAATATGTTTAGTGTATTGTATCTCAGCAATAAATATCAGGCCTAATCTAGCTCTCATAAATGTGAATGGAAAATTTCCACCTTATTTCAGCAGGAGATGTGTCAAGCCCATGCTGCTTATTTCACTTTAGCCTATAGCAATGTTGGCCTGAAAGTTAGTCCTGGGCTATGCAGAGCTCCATCGCATTGCTAGAGGAGCTCAGGATACACACATTCTTTCCATTTGACGCAGATAAATTTATGATTAGTCTCATACAGAAAATAGCTTATCTGTAGGCCTTAGAGACCTGAATTCTGCAGCAACACTTTTTGTCCTTCAGGGTTATATCTCTTGGAAGGAAAATTTACTCCCCTTGTCTGCAGCATTTGTCACCTCTTGGTCACAGGTTTACCTCAATTTTTATCTTTGATTTAGTTATTTTTACCTCCTCTTCAATTTAAGCTTCTGATTTTGTCTCTATTCATATGTCATTTTTGGTGATTAGGTAATGAAAGCTCAGCTGCCAGCTTTTATGACAAGAATAGTGCTCTCTCATACGTATTCTAGTATCCTGCATCAAAGCAGACTCTCATTTCAACATCACAGTAGGATGCATTAATATTTATTTATTTATTTATTTTTATTATTATTATTATTATTTATTATTTCCATAGGTCAAGGAAGTATTCCACATACCTTTCTGAAAAAAAAAAAAAAAAAATTACACAAAGCTGAATGAGCTGAATGCACATCTCTATAAGCAGTACTTACTACTTTAAGAAAATCTAAGCTACTACTCAGTGAGGGTAAATCATGCAAAGTCTTTGTTATTGAGAAGGTATTAATGAAACAGACATCCAAAAGAAGAGGAATAAATCTGTCAAATTACTTATGATTTTAAAAGATTAATGTTAAAGCTATAGGAAAAGAATCTGAAGAAACCTAAAAATGAAAATTAAGAGGTGAGAAACCCCCACAGATATTACATCAAAGGAAATACATCTTCAAAAATTATGTGATTAAGTCTCCTTTTAGTCCAATCTGCACTCTTGTCACTCAATGTATAGTAGGTTTTTATCACCTGATTTAACCTGCTGGCAACTGGGGAAAAAACAGGTCCATCTGTCAAAACAAAAACAAAACAAAAAAAAAAAGGTTTTGACTGAATATTAAAGGTTATTCAACTAGGAAAAATATACATACAGAAAATTAGAGAAGAAGGCTTCCATCCTCCATTCCTCTCTCACATCACTAGTGGTTCTGCCATTAGCACATAAAATAAAGTATTTCCTTTCTCTAATAGATAACAACAAAAATATGCAAAAAATCCCCAGTTTTAGTAAACTTTTTATCTAATAGGTACTTACATCAAAGCAACCAGAAGAAGACATCATCACAACTTTATCTCCAGTATTTAGAGCACTCATCCTGTGTGATTTTCCTATTTTACCTGATAAAATTCAGGTAAATCATAACTGTTGACACTTAGATAGAGAGGTGATCAAATAAAGCTCAACTGCTAGGTAAAACACATACTTCTGCTTTTTTTGGTGTTGTAAGAGAAACAGGCAGAAGAATCCTTCTGAACTGAGCTCTGAAAGGGCTGCAGAGGGAAAGCTAATTTAGCAAACCCAGAATTAATTGAGAATGAACTAGACTGCAACATGTCGGCATCTGTGAAGGCTGAATCATTTTCTGGGCTTATGCAGAATCAAAGTGACTGGAAATTGTATGGAAAACTTGAATGTGTCAGGATGGCTCCTCAAAGTCTCTTCCTTCCCTGTGATAGAAAGCGTCATGTATCATGCTTGAGGCCTGTTGGTGTCACAGATGGTAGATTTCTGTTCTCCAGGTGCAAAGAGTCTGTAAACTCAGCCTAAGTTGAAGATACACATTTTTCCAAAGGCTTCTTGTGTTGGGTCTGTCTGGGATGGAGTCACCTTTCCCTGCAGCAGCCCACACAGTGCTGTGCTCTGCACTCATAGCTGGAACAGCACTGGTATCACTCCAGCGTTGTGTCTATTGCTGCATAGTACTGGCACAGCATCAGAACTCCCTCCAAGCCCCCAAGAGCCAACAGGCTGGGGGTGGGCAATTGATGGGAGGGGACATCACCAGGGCAGCTGACCTAAACCAACCAAAGGGATATTCCATAACACCTGATGTCACACTCAGCAATAAAAGGGGATTCTTGTGGGGGAGGTGGTCCTCCTGAACAGCCGGTACGCGTTTTGAGGCCCTGCTTCCCAGGACGTGGTCGAACATCGCTCGTTGATGGGAAGTAGAGAATAACTTTTTTCTTTTCTCTCTGTACTTCTGTGCAGCCTTGTTGTTTCTTTTGTTTCTTTTTCTCTCCATTCCCTTTCCCTTTAATTAAATCATTCTCATCTCAAACCTCGAGCTCTGTGTGTTGTCTTTTCTCCCCCTTCCTCTTTGAGGAGGGGAGGAGTGAGAGAGCGATTGTGGTGGAGCTCGGCTGCCCACTCAAGTAAAACCACCATACTTCTGTCACCAGAGTGATTAATTCCTACTAGCTCATTTGATCCTTTTGCAAGCAAAAATAAATGCTTTGACAACATATTTTACCTTTTGGGTGATTTGTTTGCTAATATGGGCTGTTCTGGTCTGCCTCAGTGGAGCCTGATTTAAGTCAAATCACCACTTAAAGGGTGAAAGACAGAAGATTCCCTGTTGCCTGTGTTCAACAGGAACTCTGGCTGACTAGTACTGAAGAGATGCTATTATCTTAAAAACAAACAAACAAACAAACAAAACACCTTCCCTTTACATATATATATATTTTTTTTTGGAGATATGAATGGTATTAATGGCTTATTTATTTTATTATTATTATTTTTTTTTTTTCCAAAGTGCAACGCTTAGTTGTTGAGATAAAGATGAAGTTATTGTTTTTGTCAAAACTAAATCCGAAAATCTATTCTGGCTGATTCAAAAAATGATAAGAGTATATACTCAGAATTCCAAAATATCCATTGCAGTAGGCAGTGCTTACTCCATGCCAACAAAAAGCATTAGTAGTTTTATCTAGGATACAGAAGAGTTAGACTCTCTTTTAATTTTTGCTTAATTATTGTGTGTTTTCCTATTGAAGAGGAGTAACCACAAATCACAGTGTAAAAGACTGGCACCACAGAGCTCTCCATTGCTTGCTATTTTGTTTTGTTCAGATTTACTGTAGAGATGCTTTTTCTTTTGTCAGCATGTATAGAATAATGTAATTAAACTGGGAATTCAAGAGGAAGAGAATACCTTTTTGTCCCACAATTTCAAAAATCTAATCCCAATATAGTTTTCAGATTAATCTTCATGGCCCCTTGAAGCCAAATTTACTAATAGATCCCAAGGAAACAAATTATAACATATTTTTAATAGCAGAAGGCTAGAAATATATACATCAGCTAGCTGATATATGTATAGATACATGGTTCTTGTACATATAAATATACACATACATACATGATTCCCATACAATTCAAGTCAATGTGATGTTTGAACACATCTTTAACTGCATAAAGATTACAAAAAAGAAGAGGGGAGGGGAGGGGAAGCAGGATTATGACAGAGCAATGAAAGAGGGATATTAATGATTTATCCTTAACTTTGCATTCACTTTGCAAAACTAAGCATCTCTACCAACTAGGCTGTATAGTCCTCATCCCTATACCTGAGCCTGTTGCATTGTAAATCTCCGTTCTTTGAAGAGCCATGATGAGTTCACCCTAGCTAGAATTTATCCCTCTTGCTCTCACACACTTAGCTAATGGGAACCAAGTACTCTTTTTTCATGCATGTGACAATGAAGAATTGATCCCTAGGAATCAGAAATGTAAGTTTCATGTAGAATGGATGAGGTTTTGTACTGCCTCTTTTTTTTGTTGTTGTTGTTCAATTTATTACTCTGCGTTTATGTCATCGATCACTTTGGATGGCACTCAAAGATATGTTTACTGGTAATGGCAGAGCAGCAACTCCACTGAATGTTCTCTGTGAAAGGGTGTAGTTCATGTCAACTATTCCTTTTCCCTTCACCAGCTGAGGTAGTGGCTGAGGCATGAAAACCCTCCTCCCTATGGGCAGCTGTTTGAAAGAAGACTCTGTGAACATATCAAATTTCAAAGATCATTTTAACTATTTTTGACTTTTGACTAGGATTCTAGAAATTAACTTTCTGCCTTTCAAGTGCATTGGTTATGCATGCTGATGCTGATTGAACAATATTTTGCCATTTCTGTAGGTTCACTTAAGATTCTCAAATAAGTACAACACCAAAGAGAAAAGGTTATTTTTATCAAATTTTATTTGGAAGATACATAGCCTCTTAAGAGTGAACTTGGCAGTTGTAAGTAATGTAAAATGATTGAATTAACTTATTGCACTAAGAGTAGCTGAAGTCTTTGAAGTCTGCTACCTCACACTGAATCTGGGATGATTCCAACCATGAAAAATTATCTGTAGAGATACTTATTGTTAGAGCAGACATCTACACCCTGCTTCTTGTTGGGTTACAAATTATGGAACATGGGATTTACGAGATGATGTGATCACTCACTGTAAAGCTCTGTATTGGATTTACATGGCAAGGGTTTGGTAGCAGGGGGACTGCAGGGGTGGCCTCTGTGAGCAGAGCCCAGAAGCTGCCCCATGTAAGACAATAGCCAGCTCCAAAAGGGAGCTGCTGGCCAGAGCTGAGCCAGGGAGTGACGTTGGTTGCACGTCTGAGAGAGCATATTTAAGAAAAGGAGAAAAAAAAAAAAAAAAAAAACTGCTGTGCAACAGCTGCTGGGAGAGAGGAGTGAGAAACAGCTCTGCAGACACTAGGGTCAGTGCAGAAGGAGAGCAGAAGATGCTCAAGGCATGGAGCAGAAGTTCCCCTGTGGCCTGTGGAGAGGCCCCTGGTGGAGCAGGCTGTCCCCCTGCATCCCATGAGCAGATCTCTACACTGCAGCCCATGGAGGAGCCCCCAGTGGAGAAGGTGGATGCGGCCTGGAGGAGGCTGCGGCCCATGGAGAGCCCCCACAGGAGCAGGCCCTGGGCCAGTGCTGCAGCCCGTGGAGAGGAGCCCACGCAGGAGCAGGGGGTCTGGGGGGAGCTGCCATCCATGGGGGACCCGTGCTGGAGCAGTTTGCTCCTGAGGATGGATGGACCCCATGGTTCAGAGCCATGTGGGAGCAGTTCTTCAAGAGCTGCTGCCTGTGGGCAGCCCCTGCAGGCTCAGTTCAGGAAGGACGGCATCCCGTGGGAGGGACCCCATGTGGAGCAGGGGCAGAGAGTGACCGTGAAGGAGCGGCAGTGAAGAAGTGCTATAGACTGACCGCAACCCCCATTCCCCCATTCCCCCATTCCCCCATTCCCCTGCCCCGCTTGCGGGGAGGATCTAGAAGAGGCTGGATGAGGGGAAGGTGGTTTTAGTTTGCTAAAAGAAACTAAAAGTGTCTCACTGTTCTAGTCCACTAGTGATATGTAATAAATTATATTAATCTCCCTATGCGGAGTCTGTTTTGCCCACAATGATAATTGTTGAGTGATCTCCCTGTCCTTATCTCAACCCTTGAGCCATTTTCATCATATTTTCTCCCCCTTTTCCTTGGAAGAGGGTTTTTTTCTTGAGAGAGTGGTTGTGGTGGAGTTCAGCTGCCCAACAGGGTAAAATGACCACAAGCTCTGGCTGAAAAAAAGAGCGTATTATTTACTTTTATTGGTAAATGCAGTTTTTCCAAACTAAGCAACTTAAGTATAGAAACATAGAGAACGTTTTTGATTTTACAATCTATTAAATTAATAATCAAAGCAAACTCACACATTACATTACTTAAAACAAGGACAAAATATCAGTAAATATATATATATATATATATATATTTCCTGCTAACACTCCAATGAAAATAAGAATTAAATTCTAGGATGGGTTGTCACAGCTTAAAATAGGTCTCAGCAAGCACAAGTCAGTTGTTTCCAGTGCTATCCATGCAGATGTGCGTTTTAAAGCAGCTGAAAACCTAGCCCTTGTGTGGACAAACATTTTATGTTTACAAATGTAAGCATGGTACTCTAATACTAGGAACTTCAAAGGAACATTACATGGCAGAAAAGTTATCACATAGCTTGATGCTGCACTGTCAACTGTTCCTCATCTCTGGTGTTATTGCTGACATTTCCCTAGTAGCTTTCAGCTGCTCTCTATATTACCAAAGCTGGTAATGATTCTGTTGCCTTAATTCCTCAAATGACTTCCTGTTACATTAGCAAGGTTAATCTACAGAAGAAAACAGTACTCAATAAAAGCCACCAAAACAATATAGAATTTCATCAGTGTTATAGTCTGTGACTTCCAGGTTGTATTTAAAAAGTGCTTAAAAGCCATAATTTTCTTCTATGACTACATTCGGTGCTACCCTCCAACAACTCCCAGTTTCTACAGCCACTGGTGAGGCCTTAGCCATGTAAATGATGACAGTACATACTCAGTTTTTCCTTTATATGCTGTACAATATATTCTTCTTCTTGGAGGTGGGGGGACAGGGGACACAAAACAAGCACACACATGCAACTAATAGAACGTCTTTCAATTCTCTATAGAATTAGTAATAGAAGCTTGAAAAAGGCATGTAGCTTTGTTTTATCTAGTGGAAAATAAAAATAAAAATAATAATTAAAAAAGTCCTTTTAACTTTCCTATCACAAAAAGACATCTTCAATTACAGCCCTTACAGACTGTTATAGATGGTTCTTTCATTGGTAGTAGTGTGATTCTGCTACTATTTCAAAAGTAAAAAATAAGGTATGTTTTCTCTTCTTTACTGAACAACATCAAACACATGCATGTACATGCAAAAGATGCATATTAATAACCCACATCTTGCTGTTTTTCCAATAGTTGACTTAACTAGCAATTATTTCCAAATACAATCGTCTTCACACTTGAGGTCAGTGAGAATCACATTGGTTTGTTTTCTATAGTTGCAGCTTCAGCTAGTAGACTGTTGGGTCACAAAAGATACTGTCATTGTATGCATTTTTTCCTTAGAGTAAAATTTATTCAATTCCCTTGGCTTCCTTAAATTATCAACAAACAATACTGTAAGGATTAGTATAATGCTTCTTCAAAGAGCCCATAAAACTCTGACCTAAATCCTCTTTTAAGTTCAGATGGGGTATTCACAATGTTTATATCCACACTGGGAGTAAGTAGCAGATTTAACTGATGTCAGACATAAAACAAAATACCTGACTATATGCAAGAGCAGTAACTCAAAAGTTTCTATGGTACTATTTATGTATGACTATTTGCCTATAACATTAACATGCTTATAAACTGAATTGTAGGGGTTGGAAGGGACCTCAAGAGATCATTGGGTCCAACACCCCTGCCAAAGCAGGTTCCTTACAGCAGGCTGCCCAGGTAGGTATCCAGATGGGTCTTGAATATCTCCAGAGAAGGAGACTCCACAGTGTCCATGGGCAGCCTGTTACAGTGCTCTGTCACCCTCACCGTGAAGAAGTTCTTTTGCATGTTGGTGTGGAACTTCCTGTGCTGCACGTTGTGGCCATTACCCCTTGACCTGGCCCCACAAACCACTGAGAAGGAATCACTCTGTCTCCCACACCTCAGGTATTTATACACATTGATAAGATCCCCTCTCAGTCTTCTTTTCTTCAGGCTGAACAGATCCAGGTCTCTCAACCTTTCCTCATAGGAAAGATGTTCCAGGCCTGGTATCATCTTTGTGGCCCTCTGCTGGGCTTTTTCCAGGAGATCCCTGTCTTTTTTGTACCAGGGAGCCCAGAACTGGACATAGTACTCCAGGTGAGGCCTGACCAGGGCAGAGAATTAGGAGAAAAAAAAAATGCATTTTAGAAATAATAACCAATGCTATCTAAAATTAGAAATAAGTTGTGTGTCATTTTTCAGGGACCAGATTGAAAGTATAGATAGTACCCCTCTCCAAAACATAAAATACTATGGCAAATGTTGTGTTGGGTCCTTTCTGGAGATACAGATGTTAACTGCAATACTTTCACTTTCTTCCTTTCAACATGCATACAGACACAAACATGAACTCACAAGGTGACTTAAAAACAAACAAACAAACAAAAAACAGCAACAACAAAGCAATTATTAAATGCAGCCAAATAATATCTCTGCATATGTCTCCACAGTATATTTAAATAAAGTATAGAAATGTAATGTGTAGACTCTGTTCCTATTCTACTAGGATGCTCTAGAATTTTACAAAAAGTTAACAGACACAGCTTGAAGCACACAACAATAAAGAATGTCTTGTATACTGATTACAAGATAAAATATTATCATTAAGAGGTGGGAGACCTGCACAGGAGTTGACTAATTAAAACCAAAAGACAAAACAGTTCTAAGACATAATTGCTTTCAATTAATTTCCCCAAATGAGCAGAAGTCAGTAGAGGTGGCCAACTAATGGAAACAATCCAGTACCCTAGAGATTAGCCTTAATTAAATTATTTTATTATTATTATTCAATGTTTTGTCCTAGGGGGCAAGAGGAAAAATGCTATAAGATACTGCTTCTTATTCAACTTCAAATGATTTAGAGACATTTAATCTGTAGTAACATAACTTTTCAGGCATGACAAATACTTACAGTGTTTCAGAAAAGGAAAACAAAAATAGAAAAAAAATCAAACTTGCTGGTGTATTTAATAGCATAATATCTTGATTAAGCAGTTAAACCCACTCACAGGCATTTGGCCAGATTAGAAACAGTTTACTAGTATAGTTCCTGTAATGAAACCCAGGACACTTATCCAAGGCACTCCTTGACGGATTGCAGAAGAGCTATAAATCTGACAGAAACATTAATAGCACTATCTATAACAAGGCAGTTCCTAAGAGAGTTATTGTAACAGCTTATGCTGTCGCCTTCCACTCTTTTAAAACTACTCAGGGCAGAGTGGAAACACACAGATTCCTTACTTTCAAGGGCAAATCAAAGTTAGGCTACTGATCCTCTTGTACTTTCTAATTTAATACATTTTATCTGTTTACAGAGGAGAAGCAGGATGGAGATATATAAATGTCCCAGTGTAGAATCAGTAAAATAACAACAAATAATATGTTTTATAGTTGTTTATTTTGTTCGTTTTGTTTGTTTTATTTTTTTTTCCCTCTGAAACTGTAGTGACAGATGTACAATTCAATAACAATTTCCAAAGTGAAGACTTTAACACAATATGTCTTAGCTGCTAAGGAGAAATAAAGCAGACACTGCCAGAGTATTCTTAAAGTGCTGCTCTGTTTTTACCATGACTGTTAATATAGAAATAAGTAGCTCAAGTTTTCTCTTGCTTCATTTTCTTAATAGGAAAAAAATATATATAAAAAAATAAAAAGACAAGGAATTTGCTTTCTTTAAATACAGGTTCTGTCACGATCTTATGTTGCCAAAAGGTGAAACAACTTTTATTATTTGAAATTATAGAATGGCCAAGGCTGGAAGGGACCTCTGAAGATCATCTCGTTCAACGCCCCTGACAAGCAGGATCACCTAGAGCACATTGCACAGGATGGCAACCAGGTGGGTTTTGAATATCTCTGGAGAAGGAGACCCCACAACCTCTCTGGTCAACCTGTCCCAGTGCTCTGTCACCCTCACAGTAAAGAAATACCCCCTCATATTCAGCTGGAATCTCCTGTGCTTCAGTTTGTGCCTGTTGTCTCTCATCCTCCTGCTGGGCACAACTGAAAACAGACTGGCTCCATCCTCGCAACACCCTCCCTTCAGATATTTATACACATTAATGAGGTCTCCCCTCAGTCTTCTCTTTTCCAGGCTAAACAGGCAGAGCTCTCTCAGCCTGTCCTCATACAACAGGTGCTCCAGGCCTCTAATTATCTTCATAGCCCTCCTCTGAACTCACTCCGGTAGTTCCATGTCTCTCTGGTACTGGGGAGCCCAGAACTGGACACAGTACTCCAGGTGTGGCCTCACCAGGGCTGAGTAGAGGGGGAGGATCACCTCCCTTGACCTACTGGTAATACTCTTCTGGATGCACCCCAGGACACCACTGGCTTTCTTGGCCACAAGGGCATATTGCTGGCTCATGGTCTGCTGTCCACCAGGCCTCCCAGGTCTCTCTCTGCAGAGAGAGGTCTATGAGGATGTTATCTATGAGGATGTTATGATGGACAGTGTCAAAGGCCTTTCTGAAGTCAAGGTAGACCACATCCACCGCTCTCCCTTCATCTACACAGCTAGTTATTCCATCACAGAAGGCTATCAGATTGGTTAAGAATGATTTCCCTTTGGTGAATACATGATGACTTTCCTTATCACCTTCTTATCCTCCACATGCTTGGAGATGACCTGAAGAAGAGATGTTCCATCACCTTTCCAAGGATGGAGGTGAGACTGACTGGTCTGCAGTTGCCTGGGTCCTCATTCCTGGAAATTGAAGACAGTCTTTGAGTTGAAGACAATCTTTGCCCCACAGATCAAAATGGACTCCAAATCACATCTTCCTCTGTTCCTCAGCTTTTTCTGTACATGTGAATGTTAAAGGCCAAAACTTGTTTTTGAACTTAATAAACACTGAGTGCTTCTGACACTTACTTTGTGAAATACAGAACTCCTAAATTGTACATTAGTTTATTTCACAGCTATTTACATGGTAATTGGCATTGTATAATGCATGGAAAATCAGTTCACTTAACTGAAATCTAGTTTTCAGTATGGCTATGACATAAATTTTATTATTAAAATAATTTTATAATTTCATTGTATATTTATGCAAGAACTATTGTTACAAGAGTAATCTGAGCTTCTGTACTTAAATGCAACTTATGTCTTTGTGGCATCCTTCATGACTTTTTTCCCCTTGTCCTTGTCTTTCCTCATGACAGCACTTATCCAGTACAACAAAGGAGATACAGACCAAAATTTAAACACTGCATAAGACAGATTGTTGCTGTCCCCACAGGCCTTTCCTTTCCTCCTCAGAACTGAAAATAGAGGAGCTATACAATGCCTGAACATTGAATGCATTGCATGGACGATAGACTTTTCTCTGTATTGGGATTTGAAAGGTGGAGTATAATGACATAGGTATAATGTCAGGCTTCTGTTATTTTTATTTTATTTTATTTTATTTTATTTTATTTATTTTATGTTTTAAAATTATTCCAAGTGCTAAATGTTCTGAGTATCTTTTTCTGCAGTTAAAGACTCCATCTTTTCAAGTAAATTAATCCGCTTGTTTTCCCAGGCTTCTGTGTCAACATGAAAATGAATATGTTTCCTGTACTGCTTTTGGCTAGAATGGAGATAATTTTCTTCATTGTAGATGGTATGGTGCTGTGTTTTGGATTTATATTGAAAACAGTCTTGATAACACAAGAATGTTTAGTTGCTGGTGAGCAATGCTTATACTGAATCAAAGACTCTTCTGCTTCTTGTGCTGTCCTGCCAGCAAGGAGGCTGGGGGTGCACGAGAAGCTGGGAGGGGGCACAGCCAGAAAAGCTGACCCAGACTGGCCAAAGGCTTGTACCATATGGCATCATGCTGAAAAATAAAATCAGGAGAAAGTACAAGGAGGAGGGGACATTTGAAGTGTTGATGTTTGTTTTCTCAAGAAACCATTCTATGTGATGAGCCCTGCTTTCCTGGAGGTGGCTGAACATCTGCCTGCTGATGGGAAATAGTGAATCAATTTCTTGCTTTGCTTTGCTTGCATGCACAGCTTTTGCTTTACCTAGTAAAGTATCCTTATCTCAAGCTACAAGTTCTCACACTTACTTTTCTGATCCTTATCCTATCCCCCTGTGGGGGGAATGAGTGAATGGCTCAGTGGTGCTGAGCTGTCTGCTGGAGTTAAACTGCAACAGTTCCCAATTTTTCTGGAGACATATAGGGCAGTAAGAAAATGGACCCGGAGGATTTTGGGTGTAGTCAAGGAAGTGGCTTCTCAGACCTTACCTTGCACCTCAGCCTGTCTTCCTGGGCCACTGCTTACAAAACACTAAAGATCAGATTTGAATATTTGAACAGGATCAGATTTGAATATTTGCCTTTATAGAGAGCTGTAAGAGGCTTTACCTCTGAGTTATTGGCTGGAGTGATGCTACCAAATACGTGGATTCTTTGTTTCTGAGCTCAACTGGGAGACGCTGACACATGTCCAAAGCATATAGCATTCAACTCTAATATGGGGACCCAGGTGCTACACCAGGGTCCTAAGATATAAGTAATTTTTGTGGGTAGCTTTTTCAGTCTAAACTACCTGCAACAATGTGAGGACTGTTTCAGCTTAGTAGCGCTTAGTAATGTCTTGTAGAATGACACATAAAGTACGTCAGGAGTGGTGTGCTAAGGTGCCAGGGTACTGTTAGAAGACTGTAGAGAGAGCAAAGGGAGCCAAACCTGGTGCACACTTGTCCACTATGGTTAATGAGAACTCTTATCCCATTCACTGACCCCTACTGGTTTACGTTACTCTGTGAATCATGTTGATAGTGTCTGGCAGAGAGAGAGTTTTTCTTCAAACACACTTCTAGTTAGCAAGCATGTTAGTAATTAAACTGTAAAGATGATCAGTTTCATCCCCCCCCCCCCCCAAGCATTCAGCATGCTGCTGATTTACTCACTGGCTTAAATGTAGCAACTGAGCCCATCACTGGCTTAGTGATACAGCATCTTCTTTTGATGGCAGCTGGTTTCTCAGGTGTCTGGTAATGTGTGCCACAGCTCATTCTGGGCTTCCCACTGTGTAGACTTCTTTCATGCTCAGAGCTCCCTGTCTTACTCTGTCAGCCCCTTGGGTTTCTGTACTATTATGCACATTTATTTCCTTGCTTTACTTTTGAGTATTTTCCTTTCCCTGTAGAGAAAGCAGGGGAACAGCATCATGCTAGGTTAATCTGACTCATTACTCCAAGGTGTTTCTACTGAACAATGTTGCATTATTCTGTCTGACAGATAAATGACAGACCTGTGACACACAGACTGACAACTGTCTGGTATCTTCCATGTTGTAGCATTATTTGTAACGTCAGCAAGTCTCTATAAGCTGTTAATAGCTGGGTTATAGCTGGGTTATAGCATTCAAGTTCTACAAATCATTCATTTTTTTCCTCCACAGTTGTATTAGGTACTTAGTACACCACAAGGTGCTATGGAAGATTTGACAGGATGGATCACTTCTGTTTCCTCTTATAATTTTTAAAGTTAAAATATCGAAACTTACCACTTTTAAATCCATCCCTGTATCTGTGTCTCTTCCATGTTTGTTCAAATCATTTTTTTTGTTTGTTTATGCAGAACAACAGGTAAGCATGATTCTGTGTTCCCTATCCCAGACATGTCAGCTCTACCAACATGTGACCTTCTCAGGGATATATCTTTATGGGACACCCCTTCTTGGCACCACATCATTTATTCTGGTGAATTGTCATCAATGATTAGCTGAAGGTGAATACTTACTTTATAAAGAAAACCTTCAGTAGGGCTCATTCACTAAAATTTTGGTCATTTTGAACCTGTCAATTTCTTTACCATTTCATTCCAACAAAGTCAGTTTAAGTATAATTTCTGATTGTCCAGCTACTGAAAAAGAAATTGTGGTTGAACATTTTATCTTTTCTCGTCACAAGGCGTGTTGTACTACTTGTTCTCTCCAGACTAAGATTTGTTCGTGGGACTTTTATTGTGAAAAATATTTTTGGATTGACTGATTGTGTTCTCTGCTTCAGAAGTCCCACAATTGCTCTCATTTCCTACTAATATAAGCATCTTTCTCCCTCTAAGGATAAAAATGATATTCACGCAATATGAGAAAACCTAAAAGAATAAAAAAGGTCCTTACAATGTTTATTAATAACTAGCAATATATATATATATATATATAAATACTAGAGTAGTGTATTTTTTTTTTAATCAGACAAAGGAAAATATTCTGTAGAAATAACTTTCTCTACTATTAAAATAAAAGCAGCAACTACAGCAGCAGTAACAGTATGAAGTCCTGAAACCAAATATAATAGGATATTCTGCAAAATGTATCCTTGATTGTAGAGTCCCTTTTACTTAATATGTTGGTGGCAAGGGAGAGGAAAAATAAATAAATAAAATAAAATAAAATAAAAAAAAAAAAGGAAAAAGAGTGTGTAATTCAAAACAGTTTCCAATGTTTGACATACTTGCCTGGAAAAGAAAAAAAAAAAAAAAAAGTATTTAGCTACATCTATTTATTAGCTCCATCTATTTATTCACATTAATCCAGAACGTTTTTAGACATTCAGTTATCTTGATAAATCGAGAGCAAAGGAATAGCAAGTCTTGCCTAGTGTAATGAAAAGTTGCAATTTTTAGAAATAAACTCTGCCTATTATGGGTACTACTGTTAAATTCATTGCCCGATGCTTATATTTTGTAGTCAGCAAAACCTTGTTAAAATCTTTAATGTGTCTGAGAGGCCAGATAAAGGGAGGCAGCAATAGACTAACCAATTAAAAGAGTGAAAGTTATTAAAGTTAAGTGAGTGGATAGAAAATGATGATGAACAGAAATCAGAAGCAAAACTGTATAAACAATTTGTCTGTGCCTGCATTTGTCATTCCTAATGACATTTCTCAGTGTACTTTTAACAGTATTAGAATTGTTTTGAGAAAATGTTCAAAGAAAATAAAAAATCCAGAAACACCTGCAGAAAGCTGATGAAGACAGCGGTGGAAGGAAGAGAATGTATGAAAATTTGAAAGACATATGTTTTTCAAGGTTTAATAAGAAACAGTTAATTTTTTTGAATTTGTAGCAGCTGTATAAATAAAAGCTATTTTTGAGCTAGTTTTCAGGAAAGGAACCAGAATAATTGAATCACAGAATATTTTGTGTTTGAAGGGACCTTAAAGATCACCTAATTCCAACCCCCTGCCATGGGCAGAGACACCTCTACAACTTCTCTGGGCAAAACCTGTTCCAGGGCCTCACTACCCTTCCATTCCCTAAGAAATTTCTTCCTTATATCTAATCCGAATCTACCCTTTTTTAGTTTAAAGCTAAACTAAACTCCATGTCCTATCATGACATTCCCTGATGACGAGTCCCTCCCTGGCTTTTCCGTAGGCCCTCTTTAGGTATTGGAATGTTATAAGGTCTCCCTGGAGTCTTCACTTCTCCAGGCTGAACAGCCCCAACAGCCTCAGCCTGTCTTCATAGGAGACGTGTTCCAGTACCCTTGATCACCTTTTTGGCCCTCCTCCATTTTAACACTTTCATGTCCTTCTTGTGCTGGAACACAAGCTGAACACAATGTTCCAGGTGAGGTCTCACAAGAGCAGAGCAAAGGGGGAGAATCACCTATATTTGTGCTTGCGATTTCCATGACCCAGGTGCAGAACCTTGAACTGGACCTTGTTGAACACCAGTGAGGTTTGCACAGGCCTGTCCAGGTCCCTCTGGATGGCAAACTACATATTCAATTGTGTGTATCAGTAAACATATATCCAGCAGATGAACAAACGTAGTTATTTAGACATGAAATAGAAGGTCCAGTTTTGTTTCTTCCTCAGTTTGATAGATACAGAAAAATTGGACAAAGTTCAGCAGAGAGCCACCAAGATGGCTGGGGAACTTGGTATATGGCGAAAGGTTGAGAACATTGAGACTGTTCAGCCTAGAGAAGAGAATACTCAGGAGGATCTATCTAATCACAGCCTTTCAATACCTAAAAAGTTGCTACAAAGAAGGAGGAAATACTCCTGTGCATATGGATGCACAGGCCAAGAGACAATGGGCACAAGTTACTTTAGGAGAAATTCAGTCTGGGTACATGAAATGAATTGCTCAAGGTGACAAAGATTAAATTTTTGAATAAGTTGCTTGGAGAACTGGAGGGATCTCCTTCACTGGAAATATTTGATACTTGGCTTGACAGGGCCGTAGATGCCTTATGTAAGACCCTGCTCTTAATGATCATGAGATCATGTGCTCTTCAGGGGTCCCCAAAACCACGAAGTGTTCTGTGGATCTGGAGCTCAAAGTAAAGCACTAGCATGGAAAAAGAGGAATAAAGAATCCTCCTGAGCTTGAACTCTCATGGGATATATCAAATAATCGAGATTAATGCATTTTTTAAATGCTCAGAATCTTTTCCACTCTGAATCACACAGCCCTTCCCTTAGGCACCAGTCCTGAAAAATAAAAAATGATGTTATGTTTATTGGCAGCACAATTTAAATGTAATTTTCTCTTGTCACACTGACATGAAATAATTGCTTGCACATTCCCTGGTTATAAATGGTTCAGTAACATTCTTGCCTGGCTCATTTCTTTGATTCTGTGCTAATTCTATGGAAATGGGAACAGGACCATATCCCCAATTTGTATAGTATGTAAAGCATTTTTTCCATCCATAAATCAAGGGTGTTTCTTTAGTTGGACCATAATTTTCTGTCTTTATCACAATCATAGATCCAGCATAACTGCATGAGAGTTTCAGGCCTCAGTTATTCTGGACGTGGCTGGCTCCTTGCTCAATTTAATCGACTCTGTGTTAACAGTCTAGTGAATAATTGAAGGAAATTCTTTTCCTTCTATGTCAAGCAATTTCCCTTGCCATATAAGACATGGAACATCAGATGTGAATCCAAATTAAAAATATATATATATATATAATAAAATAAAGACCAAATCAGAGATTAAACCACTTATCCAGTGCATTTTAATTCATATATATTTGATAATATATATCCTTTTGTATATATAGTGTCTACAGATTTGACAATGCACCTGCAAATTAGGAGAAATTAGGAGAAAATACAGAACAATCCTTAGGGATAGCTGATGGTACTTATCATTAATTCATATGTCATTGTTCGGCTAGGTAAGACTTTCATAAATTTATCACATGGTTGATAAAAAAAAAGTTACAAACATTTTCCTATTAAAAGTAAATCAAGAGGTCACTTAAATCAAGTGCTTTCAGAGGGGCAATGTATGCTATTTTGGGAGAAATAATAATTAAACCATGTTTGATTTTAAATCATATCCAATTCTCTTTCCCAGACTTTTTTTTCCCATCAGTTTGTATTTTGCAAAGTAAATATTTTGGAAAAGAGCCTGTGTTTTCTATGTCAAGATTTTCTTTTCCTCTTTATTTCTTTTTTCTTTTTTTTTTTTTTTTTCTTTTACTGTCTGTTTTACTTCTCACTTCTTATTCCTAATGAAACAAAAGGAAAAAAAAAAAAAAAAAATGAAAAAAAAAAAAAAAAAAAAAGCCAAACTCCATAACCATCGAAAGTGCTGAAACTCCTTTTTATTTCCTCACTTAAGGGATCAGCTTCAAAAGTAGTGCAGTAAGAAAAAAAGGGAACAGGAAGGGATCTGTCCTGATGAACACCTCTGTCAAAAAAAAATGGATGGAGGGTTAGAGTATACTCTTATCAAGACTGAAGATGAAAACAAACCAGGGATGGGGGGGCAGGGTGAGGGGGGATTGGAGGGCCAAATGCCCTCCAATTTCAAGGGCAGGGCTGCCATTCGCAGAGAACTGAATGAGTCCACTAATCATTCTATTCAACAAGGAGAAACGCCAGTTTCTGTCCTGGCAAGAAAAGCCCCTATGGGCTGGGAGCTGAGAAGCTGGGGATCAGGTCTGTGGAAAAGGCCATAGGTTCCTGGGTGGCAGTAAGCAGGACAAAAGCCAGCAGTATCCCCTGGAAGCAGGGCCAGCCAGCAGCATCCTGTCCTGTGTTAGCTACATCACTGCCTGTGGACTGAGGGAATGGACCAGCTCCTTCAGATCCCACCTGGAGTGCTGCCTCCAGCTGGGCCTCCTAGTACAGGAGAGACTTGGAGAAACTGGGAAGAGTCCAGGGAAGTCTCCAGCATGGTCAGAGCTGGAGCAGTGGCCCTGCGAGGAGATACCAGGGGAGTAGGGCTTGGTGCAGGGCCCCAACAGCCACACACCGCTATCCACATGGAGGCTGCTGAGACCGAGGATCCCAACCTATCTCAGGAGGATGAGGGACAGTGGGCAGGAAACATGGAAGGTTCAAGATGGACGTAAAGAAACAATTTTGCACCATGAGGGTGGTCAAGAAGTGAAACAAGCTGTCCAGAGAGGTTGTGCAGCCTCCATCCTTGCAGGTCTTTTGAACATAAGGCTGGACTGGAGATGTCCTGAGGTCTCTTCCCATCTGAGTTATTGTTTAATTTTATGATTTGCAGAAAAAGGGAACTATATTAAAATTTAAAAATAGGGTAAAATAAGTGAAGTTAAAATGTGCATGCATTCTCCCCTCTTACAAAGGAAATAGAAACTTTTTGACTTTAAACTTAAATATATATATATATATGTGCTAATAAAAGTGGAGCAAAATTTTCCATCACAATATTGTGTTTTAAGTGGAAAAAAAATCTGTTCAGTTTTAGGTTTTGTTTTCAGTGCTTACTAAACAACTGAAAATCCTATTGGACTACTCTTGTAGTTAGACTAATCATATGTGATTATGAATATCCTGGCATCAGAATTTTACAATTTGCTGCCTCTTCATGTTCTAGCTGTGGCAAAGGTTCTCCTTTTCCTAAAACTGAAGTAGATTCTTTGAGCACCACATGCATTTACAATAGATGTATGTGGATATTGCACCACATGCATTTACACCAAATGAAAATCTGTACCTTTTAATATTTTTGCAAGTAGTTGTATTTGTAAATCTTGGTGAGCTAAATGTTTTTAGTGAAGGGGAAAAAAACATCCTTTCAAAACAGACATCTTCAAATGAAAAAAAAAAAAAAAAGGGCTTCCTTTTTTTTCTCTTTTTATGTTTTTTTTCTCCTTTTTCTCCTTTTTTTCTTTTTTTTTTCTTTTTTTTCTTTCTTCCTCTTCCTTTTTTTTTTTTTGTTTTGTTTTGTTTGAATTATACTATTCAGCTACTCAGTGGAAACTGATAACATTTAAGATGATTTCATAGACACATGGAAAACATTTAAATAAAAAACAAACAAATGAAAAAAAGGGGTAAAGAAAATGGTCTCATCTTTGAGTGATAAACCATTCACTTGAGCTCATTCCACTGTAGAGTGCATCAGACATTGGAAAGCTAGACAGATGGCACTAAATGATATCTTGATGACTACTTCTCACAACTTTTTATAGATATTTCAATACTTTTTTTTTTTTTTTTTTTTTTTTTTAATGGAGTATGATTCTTATGGAAACCTCCCTTACTGAGTCATTTTCCAGCAAATTATTTCATTCTTACAAGAAAATTTTGGTGTTCCTAAGACAATTACCTGAATATGTGATATTTTTTTCAGTTTATGCAAGGATTTCACACAGACTTCTATAGATATATGAGCTCTTTCTCAACTTCTTTCATATGAAAATGTGTTCCAAAAATTCATTTTATTTTATGTCATTTGCAAACTCTTCTGGAATCACTACATACAGTCAAAAGCTAGAGAGAATGGAAAAAAATGAATTTCCCAGTGGAATTCTATAGATGAAGTATTTTGCATTGTTACAATTTATCATACGAATTCCTAGAACAAAATTTCAGAGGATGCTGTGAAGTAACACTGCACTTCATTTAGCTGGGGGCAATTTAGAGAGGAAAGATGCCCTGAGACTTTTTGTAAGCTCATGTATCCTCTTATAAGCATTATAATTTACTCTTTCATTCTGCAAAAATCTATAACAATAACATTGAAAACAATCTTTTGTGACCACAGAATTTCAACCCATCTTCAATTTCCATCATTTGAGTTAGGGAGGAACTTAGGCAAATGCATGAAATAGTATATTGGTTAGTGGTGTCTTTAACACCATATGCCCCATATTGTGTCTGTGGTTAAATACATATCTTTTCCAAAATCTGATAGATTGTTCCCTTTTACATTCACAAGTCATTATCTCCCACAAAAAATATCTCAAAATCCTTTAGAGAGAAAGCAATATAATGTTTTTTGTTTCTTTGTTTCCCCATCTCCTTATAAATATAAATGTGTGTATATATATATATTAGCAGGAATAATGTGATGTAAATTAATATTTGATTGTGCCATTAAGAATATCTTATTTAAAGCTTCAAATTTTGCAGGTTTAACTTTAGCTATTATCCAATCTTTAATGTTTTCTGATAGTCACAGGGAAAAAAACTCATTTCACATAGTGTAAATTAAATCAGGATCAAAGCATTTTATTGAGTTCCTAAAACATGCAATTAACTGGCAATGAATTCAGGATTGATATCTGTAATACAATAGATAATCTGTAGTTTTGCCATCTTGAAAAATAAATAAAAGCAAAGAAATTACAAAAATGAAGTTCCTAAACATTCTTCTATAGCATATCTTCAAGTCTCCCCTCCTCCTCCCAACACACATGTACACAGTTATGTGCACAGCTCACTTTACCCAGGAAATATGGGTTACCAGTAACCCCACTCCCATGTGCCCTGCTTGCACACCTTTCCAGCATCTCTCTCCTGATATGAATGTCTGTGCTTCTTTCTACTTCTCCATATGACTTCCTCTTAGTATCCAGATGATAGTCATTTTCTTCTCGAACATGATCAGTTTGGGGCAAATGTACTAAAAAAGTTTTCTGCACTCACTATAAGCATTCATGCACATAAACACACTGCTTGCACTCGTGCTCATCAGAAGTCATTTGCGAAAGCTGGGCTGGCTGTACATGCAACCCCACTTCTCCCACTACTAAGGAGTATGTAGAAAGAATATTTCATACCTGGCTCTGTAGTCCATTTTACCACGTAAGTGGAACAAGAGTTTTTGCAGAATGAGTACCCATACCTGGCTATAATCTGTCCAGGGCAGGCTGCATGAGCCCAGACTCCTGAAGTAGCCCCAGAAGTCTGTGGGTCCCTGAAATCCTCATCTGTGATTGAAACATTTACCAGTTTGGTTTCATCCCTAGTATTTCGTGAGCTGAGTGGATTGCAGTTATTTAAATAAACAATATAAATGACTCAGGTTACATACCTGACTTGCCACTCATTTCCCACATTCAGGGCAGACATATCTGTGGCAATTTCACTGAAGAAAAGAGGCCATATGAAGCTACAGGATGGAGTATTTATACTACCCATTGGGCTCTTGCAACCATGAGGTTGCTTGTAGGCTACCAGGTAAACCTGTTCATCTGGCAAAAATCACCTCTGAAAATCCTTGTGGTTATCTCCATATTGAGAACTGAGCAGTCAAGTGGATATTGCACTTGACTGGAAGGCATATATTTTTAAAAAACTTCAGGTCTTCAAAGTACAGTGTAGTGACTCACAGATATCTTTCTAGCATACACCAAACACCATTTAAAACTCATTTCCATAGACATTGCTAAAGTGAGAGGCTTTCCGTCACTTTCCTAAGAGAACATTTTACTGTCTTAGAGGCCTTATTGTTAAGAAGATTATTTTATTCATGTTTAGTTTAAATTTGCCACTTCATTTTGCCCTTAGTTATATTTCCTTCACCACCTAATATATTCCCAAAATATCACTGTATTTTTCCCTCTTCAAATTTCTAGGGATGGGGGAGGTGTTACTTCAGAATTAATACATTTACCTGAAGGAATTTCTAATTTAACTGGAATCAGGCTTGTAGGTGAACTAGTGCTTACCTCATTATAGTTTAAGATGTGTCTCATATTTGGTATGGCAGTGTGGTGGTTTAACCTTGCTGGTAAGCTGAACTCCACAACTGCTCTCTTACTCCCCCTCCTTAGAAGAAGAGGAGGAAAAGAAAGTATTCTGGAAAGAAAAAGCTCATGGGCTGAGATAAGGATAATTTAATTAAAGAGAAAGGGAAGAGGAAAAAATAGAAGCAATCAAAGGCCATGCGAAAGCAGATAGAGAGGAAAAAAATTACTAATTCCCATCAACAAGCAATGTTCAGCCACATCCCAGGAAGCAGGGCCTCAATATACATAGCGGATGTCCAGGAAGACAGACATCTTCATAACAAGAGCCCCTCCGCTCTCTTTCCCGCCCCCACCTTTTATTGCTGAGTGTGACATCACATGACATGGAATATCCCTTTGGTTGGTTTAGGTCAGCTGCCCTGGTGATGTCCCTTCCTCACTTCTTGCCCACCCCCAGCCTGCTGGCCCTAGGGCCCTTGGTGAGAGGGAGTCCTGATGCGGTGCCAGTATTGCTCATTAGCAGACACAACATTATTGTGATACCAGTGCTGTTCTAGCTACAAGTGCAGAGCACAGCACTGTATGGGCTGTTGCAGGGAAAGTTAACTCCATCCCAGCCAGACCCAGTACAGACACGAAGGCTATTTTTCTTCATTCTAGAAACTCCCCTGTTGACAACAAGGGGTGTATCTCCATCTTTAAAATAAAAGCCAGACTTAGGCAGATTTGAAAGTTAGAGTCTTTTACCTTTTTGACACCCTTCCCTTCCCTTCCCTTCCCTTCCCTTCCCTTCCCTTCCCTTCCCTTCCCTTCCCTTCCCTTCCCTTCCCTTCCCTTCCCTTCCCTTCCCTTCCCTTCCCTTCCCTTCCCGCCCCCCCTTCCCTTTCCCTCCTTTTTTTTTTTTTTTTTTTTTTTTTCTCCCAGTGTAGAAGATGGTTTGAGATATATATCTAAACTGTATGAAATTAAATAATAATAATAATAATAATGTGCCAGATTCTGCACCTGGCATAGTGTAACCCTGTTGGCTTGGCCAGGTATTGGAAGAGGCTCCCAGGGAAGTGGTCACAGCCCTTAGCCTGTCAGCATTTAAGAAGCATTTAGACAATGCTCTTAAATAAATATTTTTTTTTAGGTAATTCTGTGTGGAGCCAGGATTTGGACTTGATGACCCTTGTGGATCCCTTCCAACTTCTGTGGAACACTGTGATTCTATGTAGGCAGGAGGTGGTCTGAGTCTTGATTCTGAGTATTAATTACCATGGCACTTCAAGTATGGAGCCTGAAGCTGAGATGTAGGACACCCTAAGAATAAACGCATTAACAGTGCTATCCCTTTAACATAGATAGGTTGGACAGCTAAATCTGCTTTTATATTTACAATGGTTAAAAAAGAAAAGAATAAGTTCATTAGCTAATATGTACTGATTAAAGTGAAAGATATGCAACTAATTTCTGCGTTTCCGTTTAGTAAATAACTGTTCTCCAAAACCAGAGTTTTAATTCATTTTCATCATTGTAGGTAGATTCTAAACACCCTTCATTTCCTGAGACACAAAACTCATAAAGTTTTGATGTTTATAATTGTATTGCTGAAATTTGACTAAGTTTTGGAATGACTATTCCCCACAGGAGAAAAGGACAAACTATTCCACAACATTAAAAGAATATTGAACCTAGTGTCCTAAAGAGTGAAACACTAATGTACAAATAATATTTGTCCAGATGCTGCCAAATCTGAAGCCACAAGGGCTTGTTGAAATACCAGCTGATGACTGCTGCACCTGCTAATTGTTATACAAGCTATTGAATACTGTGATGTTTTATTTTGAGTGAAAGATCTGTAGTAGCTAACTTTATCTTCAGGAAGAGTTGGACGCTTTTATATCTCCCTTGAACAAGTCTGGATCCCCTACTTGTGCTTCACCACACACACCTCAATTCCTTACAATATTTCTATAGTTTGACCAAACATGCAAGCTCCTCTGGACAGACTTTTTAATTTCTCCACTTGGCTGGACCCAGAAAATGGGGACAGTGAGACAGTGGAAGCAGAAGCCAAGGTCTGGGAAGGGGAACTTGGATCACAGTAGCCTTGGAGAGTGTGCCAGAACTGTCACACTCACTCTGTGGCCAAGAAGACCATTACTATTGTGACAGAACATCACCAGCAGATCAAGGGAGGTGATCTTTCCCCTTTACTCAGCCCTGGTGGGACACACATGGAGTGCTGGATACAGTACTGGGCTCTGAGCACAAGAGACACATGGACATATTGGAGTGAGTGCAGTGATGCGCCACAAAAATTATGAAGGGACTAGAGCATCAGTCATATGAGAATCGTCTGAGAAAGCTGGAACTGCTCATCCTGGAGAAGGATCAAGTTTATCTTATCCATGTGCACAAATGCCTCATGACAGGAGTAAAGACAACAGAGCCAGACTCTTCTCATCGGTGCCCAGTGACAGCATGAGAGGCAATGGGCACAAACTGAAACATAAGAAATTCTACCCAAACATAAGAAAAAAAAATACTGATAACACTGTTTATAAAACACAGGGACAGGTTGCAGAGAGAGAATATGAAGCCTACATTCTTGGAGATACTCAAAACCTGACTGAACATGGCACTAAGCAATCTGCTTTTGCTGACTCTGATCTTAGGAGGGTGTTGGATCTGATCTCTAGAGGTATCTTCCAGCCTCAGCTGTTCTAGGCGTTGTGAAAACATTTGTTTAAAATGTGGACAAGAGCCCTAGCTAATATAAATGAATATCGTCCCATGCAATTCAATGTCTTTATTCTACTTTATACACAAACGATTTATACTGTTTGGAAAACATTTGTTAAACACTTATGTAACCATGTTTTTGAAATAGATTAATATTGTATACATCATCCTGGAGCAACATAAAGCCTTTTCTTAGAATTTCTGTCTCTACATACCAGATAACCAGACACACTGAGAAGTAATACTGAAATTTAAAACAAAACAAAATAAAAGGTTAAAATTAAAATGAGACATTAAAACTTGTAGGAAAAAACATGTAATCACATGATTAAGTATGTTTCTTAAAGAGAAGAAACACAATTGTAACAAGGCTACTTAATTTTGAACAACAACAAAATAACTAAAAATCACACATCTACACTGCTTCACCTTTTCTGTCATTCACATGCATGACTCCTCTACACATTTTACAGTTATATTTTCTAAAGATATTTTCTCATCTCTACATAACTTTGTATGCTATTTTTTGTTTTCAGTGTGGATAAAATATTAAAAAAAATATATTTTTTCTATATATTAAAATATTGAGGAATGCTATTTTTCCATGTAAAAGAAAGTGTAACAGTGTAAGTCCTATTCCATTTCTTTTATGCAGAAAAGCAAAATTTTATTACATATGAGCATGGCTATTAGAATCATTAAGGTAGACCTCTAAATTGGTGAACTATAGCCCAGTCAGTAAACCCCTGTGATAAAACAATAATGTGAAACAGATACACTGTCGTTTCAGAGCTCCTCTCCTATTTGAAATAATTTAATCAAAATGCAAGTGCTATTTTTCTGACCCTAACAAAGAAATTAAATAAGCCAAAGAAAGTTATGGTATAAATAACTGTGTGATGACAGGGGTTAATCCACCCAACTTGACCTCACTTTTGAATGGGGAAATCAGAAACTGCAAGTTAAATTTTCTCTTTCTCTTTCTCTTTCTCTTTCTCTTTCTCTTTCTCTTTCTCTTTCT
>NC_048893.1:120275715-120300979 GCF_011077185.1 Oxyura jamaicensis
GTCCCCTCCCCTCCCCGCCCAACCCCTATATATGTAAAGGAATATATGGCCACACATGGATTCCCAGGAACTTACATGGATGTCACACTGCATTAGGTGAGGAAGACTTGAAAAGTGGTGTGAGAACTGAGTCACAGCATGTCTTGTGCTGAGTCACTGAGATTTAGATATGAAAACAGTGTTTGGAAATTAGTAGATTCAGGCACTCATATATCATGGAAATTAATGAAGATGGGTTTAATATTTTCACTGACTCCTTTATAAGTGTATGCTACTCTTCTCCTTAGTAAGAGAAATATTTTCTCTGCCATAGAGAAGCACTTGAGGTGTCCTAGTAAATATCAACTTGCTCAGAAGTGTCTCATGTGATCCCTGTGGAGAAATGATGGCTTCTGTCTCTCTCTCTCTTTCTCCATTTTCTTTGTGCTCACCTCAAAAGCAATTGTATTACTGCACTGAATATAAAAGAGTAATTTAAAGAGAATGGTTGTCCCATATGAAGGACTAGATGACCTAGTGTGTGCTTCCCATTTGTTTTCCAAGAGGAAGAAAAATATGAAAATGTTTTCCACTGTTTCTTCTTTAAGTCAGCAACAGTTCTTGACTGTCAAGGTTAAATATATTTATTTAGTGTGTTTTACTGTTTATTTTTCCCCAACTTTATGTATACATGAATATCCAGACAGGCATCGCTTGTCCATTTATAGTCATGAACACAGGTGAATCACTTTTCTTTTATGAATTCAGCCTTCTGCTTACTGTTTTTCATTTGCTGTTTCCCAATTTTATTTCATTTAATAGAAAGATAGAAGAATGAAAGAACTGAAAAAATGACGATGTAATGCTGTACTTTACATTTTCCCTACATCTATCTTGAAGGTTTAGGGAAGATGAGAAATTACATACAATAAAAGTCACTTGTGTAAACTGTTCATACTCATTGTACCCTGTGAATTCACCTCTGATGCTGCAAACTCCAATGTTATACATAGAAAGATTCAGCTTCCTGCAGCCCATATTGAGCACATAATTTCTTTTTATTGAGTTTGGAAAAATTCCCCAATTATAAGGATCATAGAATCATAGAATCATTAAGGTTGACCTTAATTAAGGAGATGACCTCCAAGATCATCTGGTTCAACCATCCTCCTACACCAGTATCACCCACTGAACCATGTCCCTAAGCACCACGTCCAGCATTTCCTTGAACACCCCCGGGGACGGTGACTCCACCACCTCACTGGGCAACCCATCCCAATGCCTGACTGCTCTTTGTGAGAAGAAATGTCTCCTAATTTCCAACCTAGACCTCCCCTGGCACAACTTGAGGTCATTCCTTCTAGTCCTATCTCTAGTTAATTGAAAGAAAAGGCCTACTCCCAGGTCCCCACAACTTCCTTTCAGGTAGTTGTAGGGAGCAGTAAGGTCTCCCCTGATCCTCCTCTTCTCCAAACTAAACAACCCCAGTTCCCTCAGCTACTCCACATAGGACTTGTGTTCCAGGCCCTTCACCAGCTTCGTAGCCCTTCTCTGGACATGGACATGCAGCAGGGCCTCTATGTCTTTCTTGTACTGAGGGGCCCAAAGCTGAACACAGTACTGGAGGTGCAGCCTCACTAAAGCAGAATACAAGGGGACAATCACCTCCCTGGTCCTGCTGGCTACACTATTCCTGATACAAACCAGGATGCCGTTGGCCTTCTTGGCCACCTGGGCACACTGCTGGCTCATGTGCAGGTGAGCATCAGCCAGCACCCCCAGATCCTTTTCCTCTTCACCGCTTTTGAGCCACTCTCCTCCAAGCTTGTAGCTCTGCATGGGGTTGTTGTAGCCAAAGTGCAGGACCTGGCATTTAGCCATGTTGAACCTCATCCCATTGGCCATCAAATACAAAACTTTTTTTTGTGAAGCTCACTACGTCATGGGTGAGGATGATAATTTAATATAAATCAATATGTTTCGTACATGGCCTCATTAAATGAGATAAATGTTGTAAGGGCCTGAGGTGGGTTTAAAAGTTTTGTGACAAATATATGTGAATAACAATAATAATAATTAATAATAATAAAGGGAGAAGGAAGCAGAGAGACTGTAGAGTTATGCAGTGTGAGTGTTTTGATTGAAGTGAGATGGCAAAATTGTGAAAGTGTTGAAAAATGAAGGTCAGAGTAGAGAAGTTAGAAGAATTCACAGAAGGAAAGTGGAGGGGATGATGATAAAGCAGCTTACCCCAGTGACAAGGCTGAATAGCTGATCATTATTGGGTTCTGTTCTGTCCAATGTTAGTATAAATCCACAATAAAAGCAATAATATGTTGTCCTAAGGGATGTTATCTCTGAAATAAATATTAATCTTTCTTCTAATGTAGGTGATAGTCATTATTCCACCCAAAAAGACTGTTCTGAAGTCAATTTTCAGGGGACAGAGAAATAGGCATAATTTTACTCCTTTACTCATACTATGGGAAAAACTTGTGACTGGCACAAACAGTGATAGCACTGATAAACACAGTACTGAACACTGAACAAACCTCAGTCAATTCATTTTCTAACTTGATGCTACTAAGCCTATAAAACTACCTAGCTAAAAGAGAACAATAATAAAAGTGAATTATATGCAGGTTAGAGTATTAGTCTTGACCAGGTACTTGATCTTCAGTTGTTGTGCATCCCTGATTTCAGGTTGAAAATCTAGGTGTTGCCTCTATAGCAACACCTCTATCAGCTCTATAGCTGGTGCTTTCTAAGACTTCGATCCATAGCTTTGGGAGGTGGGAGGGCTTTTAGTTTATTTAATTAAATTATGGCTGCAGGAGATTTTTCTGTTGTTTCAGAAATATAAAATAAAACTGCTTAAAGCAAACATCTCAAAAGTGAATATTTTCTGTGAAACAAAAACAGGAATTACCACATTATTTTTAATGTGGCTTTCTAAGTATAATCTATTTTCCATGATTCATTAATATCTGTCAGAATTCTGATTTACACACATTAGCATTCATAATCAGGTTTATTTCTCTGGTTTATTTATGTTTCATATAAAACTTCTTTAAAAATCGTAAACTTTGGAGTACTGATTTTGTATGTGAGTATATAAATCTTACTGTTAAACTTTGTGTATATAGTTTCCTGATTTATATACACAAGATTTCATGCTATGTATAGACCATAATGTTAAAACTCTAATAGTATAGTTACTGCAAGAAGCATTATTACAGTAAAATCTGCAATAGTTGAGTCTGAGATGAAAGTAACCATTTCTGCAGACTGCACTTCTGGCACACCCTTAGCTGATGTAAATCAAAATAACTTCTTCACTTCATGAAGTTTCTCTGGCTCACAGCATTTATGAGTCTTGCTCTTCACTCATAATATGCAAATATAATTAGAAGCATCACATTTGGAATGGTTTAATAAAAGGAAATGTCATATGATAGCAATACACTTCCTCTTTGATCTCATCTCTTTATGATTTTTATTTGCTAGTCATCAAATAAAATATACCTAGCAGAGACTTGCTTTTACAGATGCTTTCATGAATGTTCTGATACATTATCATATACTTAATTTCAGATAAACGAGATGTTTGGATAGTCATCCTTTCCTTTTTTTTTTTTTTTTTTTCTTCTAATTATAATAATATTCAAAGTCATAATTCACTGCTATGTTCAGTTTCCACAGGAGTTTTATTATTGTGCTGTTAATCTTTCTCACACAATAGAGCATAATACAATAAACTATCTTTTTGTTTTGTTTTGTTTTTAAAAGGCAATATGTGTTAGCCAAGCCACAAACATAAAATCATCCTTCTGTGCAAGAAAGGGTATTAAAAGAATTCAGGATGAAACACCGTTAAGAATTATTTCCCAAAAAGCAGCTGCCTCTTTTTACAAATCTGTTACACAGCCAAAAGCCCAAATAGCTGAGCACATGATGGGCAGCTGTGAGCCCCCCTAGGCTAGACAGAATCTCCTCTACAAATAATGTGCTCAGAGACTGATGTAGAAGCAAAGTATCTTCCATTCATAAACAACTATGATTTACATAAAATGTTGAGGAAACAAAGCTATATTCCTTATGAAGTCTGTGTTTACATGTCCATAAAGAGTCGTAATCTCAGTTTACTTCTACTTTTTGTGTATGAGATGTCTGAAATACTTTTTTGTCTTTAAACACCAATTTTACATAACAGAACTTATATTTGCATATACTTGGGTACTTTTTAACTGAAAATATTTCTCTGTATTCAAAACAGGGAGCTGACGGTACTCAAAGAGAAAGGAATAAAATGTTACTCCTCTGTATAACATCACTGTATACCTCCAATTCACAGAATAGTGAGAACAATATTTCAATGAATTAACACTTCAGTGACAAGAAAAGATGAACTAGGAATTTATTAATTTAATTTATTAATTTATTAATTTAATTTATTGTATTAACCATTGTATGAGTTTAACCATTAACCATTAACCATTAACCATTGTGTATCAACCATTACATTGTATTTTGTGCTTACAATCTTCTTTTGGATCCCATATACACTTCCTGGATACTTATATATTCCTATATTTTCTGTAAGCAGCTGAACAGCTTCATATGTTTCTAACCCCTGGCACAAATCATATGGCAGGGATATCTCTAATTCTTATGCTCCTATCTGCATAAATAGATGCTGGGGAAGTTGAAGACTTCGTAAAATAACCAAGCACACTGGTTCCTCTGCTTCATGAGTGGAAGTCACAGTGACAGAAAATCTTTAACAATCTTTCATTAGTGTTGCTGCAGATGTACTATGCACTCAGCAGGTAGGGTCTGACATCATGAAGCCTTGTCTCTTAGACTAATCTTGAAGTCCTGGGAAAAATACTTTTGCAGACAGACAAAGTAGCCCCCAAATATATGTGTTTTTCCCATGGGGATTTAATCAGCAAGGATAACTAAAACAGATTACAATATGTTTGCTTAAATGTTAAATATTTACTATGAATAACACATCAGAGGTTAAAGATGGACATGATTAAGGGTGCACTTGTGACTAAAAATATAACGGGGGAAAGGTAGTGATTCATTGTGCCAAGTTTCTTACACTTTTCCATTGAGAAGTCTTTAAATCCTGTTTTATAAACCTGAATCAAAGTCTCCTGCCCCAAATACAGAACTTCATGTAACTACAGAAACATAAAAGTGATAGCTATGAATTGTATAGTAATGGTGCTCTGCTTAGAGGGTTGGTTACTGGCATCTCACAACAGTCATACCTGTATTCTTTTCAGGCCTTGTCACAGGTGATTTCAGGACCAATAATTTCACCATTATTAAAAGCCTTAAGGAAAGCAAAAAGTCGCAAACGATAATAAATACCTGGGCTTAAAATTCTTCCTTTGTAAGCATGGTATGATTAAGCAGAAAACGTAATTTATAGGAAATGTATATCCATAATATCCATAAAAAGTAGAATATTCCAGTAGACAGTGAAATCTTCCTGTCTTATCAATGTTTTATACATTTAGTCATGCATAAGCATGCACACACACACAAACCCTATTTGAGACCTAAGATCAATCACCAGTGATTTCTATAAAAGACTGTTTTAGAAAGCCAGTGTTGCATTTTTATGTTACATCTCATTTTCAGCAGAGTTCTTCCCAGCTCAGACTAGCAGGCTTTAGGAAAGCCAAGTGTCAAAAACACTGCATGCATGACCATGGCTCATCGGAATCCTTAAATATCCAGAGGTAATTGAGCCAGGAAGCTCCCTTCCAGTCATTCATTCATTCAGTCAGTCACTCCGAAAGTGCTGGATAATGCAATTCCAGGCACAAGTCTTATCTGATCAGCTTCTACAGTGAAACTATGAGAGAAAAGAGGGAGTAGAATAAGTAAGGACCAGAGACTGAAGAATATGAACAGAAGAGAAAGCAGTACATTTGGCCATGAAAAGAACCAAGTAAGAGAGCTTTCAGAAAAGAATAAACTGAAGAGATGACTGGATACTAATGGAAAGGGGTTGGTGGGGAGGGAGATTAATAATTTGCAAATTTGTAAATTATTTCATGATTTTTTTTGAAGTATATGATCACTTATAGCATGGAGGAAAACCGAACATTTAACTTCTACATGTTTTAAAGGAAGCATACATACTTGTCTGTGATATTTATCATATATCAGACTTGTCATATTTAAGATTGCCACCACCAAGAAAAATCAAGTATATATGTTGAATTTATGTTGAACTTGCATTTCTTTCATGCTAAGCAATACAAATTTAGAGTATCAGTACCATTATGAGGGTTTCCAATATTTTCTTATTAAACGCATCTAGACACAACATTTTTTTTTCTTCTAAATAATTCTCAAATTATGATTAGATAAAAATAATATTTTCTCCAACTTTAGAAAATTGTATTTAATTTTTTGGTAAGTTTTGAATAAACTCTTTTACAAAACACAACATTTTTACTAATTTTAAATGTCAGGAATATTTCTCTGATAATGTATATATGCATGTATTTTGGGGGCTGGCCTGTATGCATACAACAGAAATCAATATCAATGATGGAAGTAATTCAAATATTTTTTTCCCAATTTTACTTACATTTCTTCTCTATAGGGTAATTCAAGACACTTAATTCAAGTTAACATGCTGTGTAAATAAGAAGTGGTTTAGCTAAAGTGCCTAAAATCCCTGGGTGAAAACTATAATGAAAATTCAACAGGGTTTAATTCAATGAGCTTAAATCACTTCCAAAGTAAATTAAACCAAATCAAATTTGAGGTCATTACAATTTTCTATGAGACTGCCCAGTTGGGGTTCAATGCAGATTTAACAAGTCACTCTGATAACTAATTCATAATGATTTTTCTGAGTGTCCCTATATAGATGAGCTTGTTGACTTGCTTAACAATGTCTCTCTATGCAGGCTTCCTAAGCAGGAAATATGCAGAATTGGCAGAATTCCCTAGTGCCTGTTCAGTAACAACCACAGAGAAGTCTACAGGAGGCAATGCTGTTCCAGTAACACAACAAAGTTCACTCAGGATGCTAATGGATTATTTATGTAAGTGCTGGCATCCCTCACTCACCTAGAGTTCCCTTTTAAAAAAATTGAGATTGCCTGTCTAAAGGCTTAAAATAAGCTTAGAGGAAAGAAAATATTTTATAGTACTAAAATTCTTTGAAATCTCACCTGACACATAGGCAGAATTTTGACTCTAAATCAAGAAAGAACTGAGGAGTCCTTCCCCTGCTCTAATAAATAATTATTTATTCAATTAATTAATTTTCGTTTAAGGCTGGTTTATCTCCAACTAAACATTTAAAATCAGGAAAGTTAAGTTGCTCCCTGGGGAAAATATATGTGTTTGTTTATTTGTTTTTGTTTTTGTTTTTATCCTCATTGATTCCTTCCTCATTAGAAATATGACTAATAATAAATATGTCTCCTAAGTCATCTGATAAATCTATATCTACTGTCATGTCAAACTAGTATATTATTGACATATTATTGACATACTATTAGCTGGTGTTGTATGTTATCTTTGTTAGTTTATTGACTCACATAGGTTAGATTAGGAAGAAATACAAATATGTGCTCCAGTTTTTTCTTTGAGTGGAAATATATCTTCTGGAACATCTTGCTGGAAGTTGTGGAGATTGCATTATTTAACAATTATAATTATTACTATTATTATTATTAAAAACATTGCTTAGAAGATTTAATGAAAAAAAAAAAAAAAAAAAAAAAAGAGGAAAGCATGCAATGATCATGAGGGCTCAGCCAGACAAGCATACTGACCAGCTTCATTTTGTACCTTTTATATCCTTTTCTGCTTGACACCCTTCCTTGCTTCTCCTGCTACACCTCCCCCCTGCACAACTATGTGTTTCAGAGCTCTGCTGTTTCTGTACCATCTCATTCTGGGACCCCTGGTTCACAGTCTCATCAGCTGCAAAGTCCACATTGATCTTTCTGGAACTGGCACCAGTAGTTTGCTAGCTCAACTTGTGTGACTAGGAAAAGTTTGTTTCTCATCCATGTCTGTAAGTTTGATTTGTTAGGTCTGTGTCCTTCCAGTATCCTTTCACTTACAGTGAATCAGGCTCAGGCTTTACCAAAGGTTTAGAGGAATGTTGGGATACCCCTCCTGTAGATTGTCTAATCTAACCAAAATGCTCCCCCTCATAATTTAAGGAATTGTAAAATCAGAAACTGGACTTGAAGATGCACATGTACCTTCTGATTTCCCAGTATATTCCTTAACCTTAGCCATGCTTGTACCCCACCTAAAACAGTGGGTAGGAGCCATTAATTAGTTTAGCACCAACCCCAACCCCTTCCTAACTGAAATTGGGAGATTAAATCGAAGATAAGCAAATACATTTTGAGTTCCCAAAGTATTCCCTAGCTTCATATACACACATCCTACATGGGTGTGTAGGAGTCCAACGCCATCACACCCCAACCCACACATCATTCCCAAAGAAAGTGGCAGAGTACTGTGGCAGTTTTACTCGGGTGGGCAGCCGAGCTCCACCACAACTGCTCTCTCACTCCCCCTCCTCAAAGAGGAACTGGGAGAAAATATGATGAAAAGGGCTCAAGGGTTGAGATAAGGATGAGGAGATCGCACAGTAATTATTGTGACGGGCAAAACAGACTCAGCATAGGGAGATAGTAAGATTTATTACTTATTAATAACAAGCTAGAATAGTGAGAAACAAAGGAAAGAAACCAAAAGCACCTCTCCCCCATCCACTCCTCTCCCCAAGCAGTGCAGGGGAACAGGGGAATGGGGGTGATTGTCAGTCTATAGCGCTTCTTTGCCGCCACTCCTTCTCGGTCACTCTCCTCCCCTGTGCTGTGGGGTCCCTCACACGGGACCTTGCTGAACTGATCTGGCGTCCTTGCTGAACTGATCTGGCAGTCATTGCTGAACTGATCGGGCATGGGCTTCCCACAGGTAGCAGCTTTTCAAGAACTGCTCCAGATATGAGTATGTACCATGGGGTCCATCCCTCAGGAGCAAACTGCTCCAACCTGGATCCCCCACGGGCAGCAGCTCCTGCCAGGTCACCTGCTCCTGCGTGGTCTCCTCTCCACGGTCTACAGGTCTGGCCCAGAATCTACTCCAGCAGTGGTCTTCCACAGGCCGCAGTCTCGGTCGGTGCAGGTCCACCTGCACCACTGTGGTCTCCTCCACGGGCTGCAGCGAGGAACCCTGCTCCACCATGGTACTCCATGGGCTGCAGGGGGACAGCCTGCTTCACCATGGTCCTTACAGGCCACTGGGGACTTATGCTCTGGTGCCTGGAGCACCTCTCTCCCTCCTTCTTCACTGACCTTGGTGCCTGCAAGGCTGTTTCTCACTCCTCTCACTCTCCCAGCTGCTGTGTGACGCAGCGTTTTTTTCTCTGTCTTAAATATTCTCTCACAGAGGCGCAAAATAACATCCCTTATTGGCTCAGCTCAGGTCAGCAGCGGGGCACTTAGCAAACATGGGGCAGCTTCTAGATCCTTCTCACAGAAGCCACCCGTATGGCCCCCTGCTACCAAAACCTTGCCACGTAAAACACTACAACTACATGCTTGGAGAAAAACAAACAAACAACAACAACAACAAAAACAAAACCAAAATCAATCAAACACACACACACAAAAACAAACAAACAAACAAACAAACAAAAAAACAGAAATAAGGTTACTGGAGAAAATTAATGTGGCCAAAGCCCAACTAGAGTTGAAGCTGGCCATGTCTGTGGGAGACAATAAAAAAGTTTTTTTTTAGATATGTGAACAGAAGAAGGAGAACCAAAGAAAACATAGGTCCGCGGCTTGATGGGGAAGGTCTCCTCACAGACAATGACGTAGGCAAAGCAGAGATGTTTAATGCCTTCTTTGCCTCTGTCTTCAACACTGATGATGGGTTTCGGGACCCAGAGTGCCCTGAGCTGGAGGACCATCACAGTGGGAACGACAAACTCCCAACTGATCCTGAACATGTGCAGGACTTCAGCAAGGCTTTAGACACGGTTTCTCATAGTATCCTACTGGACAAAATGCCCAGATTACAACTTAACAAAAACATTATACGATGGGAGAGCAATTGGCTGACGGGCAGGGCTCAAAGGGCTGTGGTAAATGGGGCCACATCGGGCTGGCTGATGGTCACTAGTGGGGTCCCTCAAGGCTCTATTTTAGGGCCAGTCCTCTTCAATGTTTTTATAAATGATTTGGATGTAGGACTAGAAGGTGTTTTGAGCAAATTTGCCAACGACACCAAACTTGGAGGAGTTGTGGACTCGGCTGAGGGTGGAAAGGCCTTGCAGAGAGATCTGAAGAGATTGGAGAGCTGGGCGATCACCAACCGCATGAAGTTTAACAAAAGCAAGCTCCGGGTCCTACACGTGGGATGCAGCAACCCTGGCTATACATATAGACTGGGCGATGAGACGCTGGAGAGCAGCCTAGAAGAGAGGGATCTGGGAGTTGTGGTTGACAGCAAGTTGAATATGAGCCAGCAGTGTGCCCTGGCAGCCAGGAGGGCCAACTGTATCCTGGGGTGCATCAAGCATGGCATTGCTAGTCGGTCGAGGGAAGTTGTCGTCCCGCTCTACTCTGCGCTGGTGTGGCCTCACCTCGAGTACTGTGTGCAGTTCTGGGCACCACAGTCCAAAAAGGACTTGAAACTGTTGGAGAGTGTTCAGAGAAGGGCTTCATGAAGATGGTGAAGGGCCTGGAGAGGAAAACATATGAGGAGTGGCTGTCACTCGGCCTGTTCATCCTGGAGAAGAGGAGGCTGAGGGGGGACCTCATTGCGGTCTACAACTTCCTTGCGAGGGGGAGTGGAGAGGCAGGAGACCTTTTCTCCATAAACACCAGTGATAGGACCCATGGGAACAGGGTTAAGCTGAGGCAGGGGAAGTTTAGACTAGACATCAGGAGGAGGTTCTTCACTGAGAGGGTGGTTGCGCACTGGAACAGGCTCCCCAGTGAAGTAGTCACTTCACCGAGCCAGTCTGAATTTAAGAAGAGATTGGACTGTGCACTTAGTCACATGGTCTAAACTTTTGGGTAGACCTGTGCAATGAGATGAGTTGGACTTGATGATCCTTATGGGTCCCTTCCAACTCAGGATATTCCATGATTCTATGATTCTATGACAATTTGCCATTCAATCTAGATGTTTCCTTCTCAGGTTCTAGTTTGTCAAAGAATTGCATAAAAATAAAGAGTGTAATGAGGCCATTATTTACAATATTTCAGATTATTGGTTCCTATATTTAATCCCTTGTTATATACTACATTGCCCTTACTATGAGGTTCCATGTTTTATTTGGTGAAGATTAGGGTGGGAAGGTATATGTGTTGTCATTCTTCCTGTACTCCCAAATTCATTCTGACTGCAATTTGCAGGGAGATAGCAAACTAGTAAACAGTAAACTATTCTGGCCAGGTCCCCTGCGGCATGTTTCCTGCCTCCTGGGTAGTACAATCAGTGTAACATGATCAAATGAACTTTAGTCCGAAACAAGTAGGAGAGAAGGTTTTGAGCAACAGGAGAGTAGGATTGTATTTTTCTTGTGTTTTTGTTTATTTGTTTGTTTTTTGGGGGGGTATATGAGAGAAGTTTTTAAGCAAATGGAAAGTCTCCCCACCTTTCCTTTGCTAGCTTCTGAAGAATCTGTCACGGGGAGGTTCCTGGGCACTTCACAGAAGCCAGAGCACACCACCTTCCAGCAGCTGTATGGGGTCTGCCGGAATGTGTCTGTGTCAGTTGATTGACCCCAACTTCTTCATCCTCAAGTTATCAAATCTAAATCTGGTGATGGTGAAGTACTTAATTTAGAGTGCTTTCAGTATAGCTTGAAACATTTAAAGCAGAGTTCCTGCTGTTTTGTTGAAAGAGCTTGAGATCTTCAGCTCTCTGGCAGTGTGTGTGGGGGGGGGGGGGGGGGGGGGGGGTCTGAATATTACGTCAGCCCCTTTCCCAGCAATAACCTCCTTCTGCTGCTGAGTACAGCCACTATGGTTGCCTTCAACTCTTATATTCCCCTTGGGAGGGTTGGGTGAAATCATGCAGGGCAGCTCTGAAACTGCCACCTGGCCCAATGATCCATCCCCACACTGCCATTTTTCCTAAATGCAGCCTTTTTGAGGATCCTTAGAAGGGTCCCAGCTCCTTAGGAGGAAATTCCTATGTTCCCTTAGTTCCTAGTCACTTATGAGGTCTCTGGACACATAGATGACTGGCAATCATACTGGCTGACCATGAGTTATTTTGTACAACCATTTCTTATTTATAAGTTGGATGGTATGCATCTGTCCAATGAAAGGGGCAGAAAAGATTTCCACTAGGTACCTTATCAGAGTTAAGCAATGTTTGTTCCCTCCATAGATCATAAGCTTCCTTTGTACTACTTAGTTCTACCACTTAGCCCTGTCAAGTTTAAATCGCTATATGCTGAGACTCCTTTGCACATGCGCATTTCCTTTTTCTAACCAATTCTTCACAAAGTTGAAAAGTCCAATTTGTAGAGAATTCTGCCTTAGCCAACTGTGGTGGTTTTACCTTGCTAGGCAGCTGAACTCCACAACTGCTCTCCCACTCCCCCTAATCAGAAGAGGAGGAGAAGAAGAAAAGGAAAGAACCAACTCACAGATTGAGATAAGGATAATTTAATTAAAGGAAAAAATAATTATTAAGGGAAAATTATTATTATTTAAATAATTTAACTAAAGGGAAAAGAGAAAGGGGAAAAGGGAAAAACAAAACAAAACCAAAACACAAACAAACAAATAAACAACAAAAAAAAGAGCAGAGGCCATGTGGAAGTGCAGAGGAAAGAAATTACTCTCTACTTCCAACCAATGAGCGATACTTGACCATGTCCTTGACACAGGGCCTCAACGCACATAGCTGGTGTTTGGGAGGACAGACGTTTTTCACGAGAGCCCACCCCTCCTTCTTCTTCCTTTTCCCACCTTTTATTGCTGAGTGTGACACCATATGTTATGGAATATCCCTTTTGTTTGTGAGAAAAATCTCAATAATTTTCTTCAGACAGGATCTTCTGTGAAGCTATTTTTTTTTTTTTTTTTGCGATTGCAATGACATGCATTCTGCCAATTAGAAGCACATTATAGTAAACAAATCATAACCTTTTATTCCCTATTACCCAACACCTGATCACCTCCTATGTTTCCTCACTGGCTGAGTACTACAGGTTCACAAGCTACTCGATGCTTCTCTATACCATATATGTACATTTTTTTTCAACCCTTTAATTTCTCCTTTTTCCTTTTTTTTTTTTTTTTTTTCACCTTTCTTATGTTTTGAGAACTTATGATCTTTGTTTTACTGTTCCCACACTGCTCATCCTGCTTTTCTCCAGCTTCTACCTTATTTTGGAACAGTGAGGCCTTCTGCTGTCCACTTATCTACTTATCGTTTCTCTTTGTTATGACTACACAACTACCTTTGAATACAGAAAATTAGTTCTCTACTCCAAAAACACAGCTTAGTTTCTCACAATTCCCCCTTCTTTTTTTTCTTACTCCTATTGTTGTTTTTGCACCTCTTCACATACCACACTCTTTGAGTTTTTCCAACATTAAGGCACAATATTCTTCTTCAGATGTCACAAGGGATGACAAATATACAATGCCATTATTATTACAATACCAACAAATAGTTGCTTGAGCCAAGTCTGTTCAGGTAACCACGAAGTTAGTTTCTCCCAAATGTTTCTAAATCCCCAGGAAGTGTCATCTGTCATCTTGAGCTACTCTATGTAGGATCTTTTTTTTTTTTTTTTTTTTTTTTTCCCAAATATTTTTGAGATCAGTCAAATTTGTCCCATTTGATCTACCTATATACAACAACTAGTATTAATTAAAATTGTAACTAGTATTAATTAAAAGTGCACGCTTGTCCTTATGAGGTTATTAATAAATCTAATACCATTCAATTCTAGAGTACTATTATTGCAATTATAACTGTTATTTTCTAGTTCTTCAATTATAACTGTGATATTTACAATAGTTTTTTCTAATTCACTCACCCCTAACCAAGGTAAAACCCACCTTGCAAAACTGTGAAATGGTAGAGAATTTTACTAGAGGATTAATTGGAGTCCACTTAATTCTGTGTGTGGTCTCAAAGGGGCTTCAATAATAGTCTTCAATAATAGTTACAGTTGGATTTATTGCCCCCAGGGTGCAAGTTCCCTTCCATCCTAGGGGCAACAGCTTCCTGGCTTTATTGCCACACAGCCAGTACCACCCCTTGCCATTCAGGACAGGTTATCTGGTTACAGGATTGTCATGTTGTATCTGGTGCGCATTATGTATAGTAGGATTCCCGTGGCTAACATATGTATGGATGTTCATGGATATTTCCACACTCAGGGTCAGTAATATTGTCCCCTGAGTTTCTATTAATGTTGTTTAAAAGACACCTTTGATAACATGGTATATTGTACCAGGATTATGTGTAGGGAGCTCAACTTCAAAATCTGTTCCTTCCTGGGACTGAGTATGACCTGTCATTTTTAGAAATCTAGAGAATCCAGAAACAGTTGCTGCTGGAAATAGCATTCAGGGACAATGCCTTTTCAGTCTTTCTAGGCATCTGGGTACAAATCCAACAATTATTTCGAGAGAGAACTCGAGAGATGTTCTGGAAATTGGAAATGCTGATTTCTTCCTCCATCCTATCACTAATCCATTGACAATAGGTATTACTAAAATAAACTTAAAATACATCATTTCTCTCTCTCTCTGTATATACACCCCTATAATAATTAAGAAATAATAATTAAGAAAAACAATACAAATCACAAACTAATAAGGATTCTTCTGGTGGGGATTAACTAGCCCCTTCTCCCACTTCCAGGGAGAGTTCCCTGGAAACATTCCAATTCTGCGTAATTCAATCCTTTTTACTCATTAATTTGTTAAGAATTCGTCTAAGGAAAAGTTAAAGGTTTACAATAAATAGTTTTAACAGTTTAAACCTTAGAAGTCTTTGTTAATACAGTCTCTCAGGTATCAGGGTTAACTGATGCTTTTACCCAGGTATGAGTCCACCCTTTTTCAGCCATTCTTCCTGTCATCTCAGTAGTCAGGAGCACTTGGAACAGTCCATCCCACTCAGGTTGCAGTTTCAGTTCTCTCCATGTTCGAATCAGATCCCAAATCTCCTTCTCAGAATGGATGGATCAGGGCTTCCAAGGGTGGGGTTTGAGCTAACTGTCCACAGGTCCTGAGAGATGACAAAGAGGACAACAGTCTGAGTATATAGTTCTTAAGAAAAGCATCTTTTGTCTCAAATTGAGATAGTTCATTCCCTTTGTCCATGTACAGAAATCCAAATAGTATTTCATATGGTGAAACTCCCACATCTTTTCTTGGTGCAGTTTGAATTCGAAGAAGTGCCAAAGGTAAGCACTTTGTTTGGGGAAGCCGAGTTTCCAGAACTTAGTCAATTGCTTCTGTACTGTCTGATCTGCTCCACCCTTCCAGGCAGAAAGGATGCCAAGGAGAGTGAAATTTCCACTTGGTTCCTAGAGTCCACATTAGCCCTTGCAATATTTCTGACATAAAGTGATTTCCTTGATCAGAGTCAGTATTTTCAACAATTCCATACCTGGGAGTTATTTGTTCTAGAATTACTTAAATTACTATGTTCACAGTAGCAGATACTAAAGGGGAAAACTTCCACCCACCCTAACAAACGATCGACCAAGACTAATTAAAGTATTTAAATCTATCTACTCTTAGGAGTTCTGTAAAACATGCCTGTACATTTTGGAAGCGTTGAATCCTGGTTCTCGCCCTCCTTTGGGCTGACTGCGGATGATTTTCCTATTTACCTTTTGACATACTGCACAACTCCTGTGTACTTGTTCAGCCAGAGCATATATATTCCTACACATACATATTTCCATAGCACAGCGTCACACATTGCTTGAATTCCCCAATGACCCTATTGATGCAAAGCAGTTAATATTTGCCTCATTAGTATTTTATTCAGCATTTCTCTCCCCTCAGGGAGTATCTATTTTCCTTTGGACTTCGTGACTCCTAATTCCTTAAAAACCTCTTTACTTCTAAAAAGAAGTAAAAGCTTTTTACTTCTTTTTAGGTTTGGGTAGGGGTAGCTCAAGAGTTCCCTGAATCCTCTCTGGATCTATTATTTTGTTCCCTCTCAGACACAAGATGCCCTAAATACTTGACTTCTCTTTCTACAAATTTTAACTTATCTTCAATCCTTTCAAGCCCTGTTTTACCAGAAAGTTTAATAATAGCTTGTTAGTGGCTTCCTTCACAAGTGTTTTCTCCTGTCCTGACAATAAAAGATCATCCACACATTTTAACAGCAACACCCCCTCTGGAGGTTGGAATTGCTCCAAAATTTGTGCTAGAACTTGCCCAAATAAATTGGTGGCACTCTAAACACCTGAGGTAAAATTGACCATCTGTATTGCTGCTTCCACCCCATTTCATGGTGTTTCCACTCAAAGGCAAATATATCTTGCTCTCAGGGTCTGAGAGCACCCCATTAATAACACCGTTATTCCAGCCTAACAATTTACTATTTGAATGCCCAATCTCATTATCAAATCATTTCCCAACAAGTTAGTCCCTGCCTCGGGTACACACAATAATTGCCCAGTGATCATTCTATCCCTAGTCTCAGCTTAGTATCTGCAAAAAGTGGCACTGTTATCCCAGTCCCTTCTACCCCCATCACATTTAGAGTTTCATTAGTTAATTTAAGCCCTGTTACTTTAAAGGCCAGTAATGACCTAGCTGCCCCAGTGTATTGGATTCACGTGGCAAGGTTCTGGTAGTGGAGGGGGCTGCAGTGGTAGCCTGTGAGAAGAATCCAGCAGCTGCCCCGTGGCAGATAAGGGCCATCTTCAGCCAGCTCCAAAGGGGGACACAGCTGCCCAGAGCCAAGCCATTAGCAATGCAGTTTTTGTCTCTATGAGAGCACATCCAAGAAAATGAAAACAAACACACAAACAAACAAACAAAAATGCTGCACAACAGCATCTGGGAGAGTGAGGAGTGAGAAACCTCCCTGCAGACACCAAAGTCAGTGCAGAGGAGGGGGAGTGCAGTGTAAAGGTGCTCCAGGTGCAGGAGCCGAAGGACCCCTGTGGCCCACAGAGAGGCCCCAGGTGAGGAAGGCTGACTCCCCCCACCACAGACCATGGTGTACCATGGTGGAGTAGATCTCCTCGCTGCAGCCCACACTATAGCCCATGGAGAGGAACCCATTCAGGAGCAGGTGATCAGGGGCAGGTGGACCCCAGGGGGACAGAAGCTGGACCAACCCGCTCCTGACAAATAGACCCCGCAGCACAGACCCACACATGGAGCAGCTCCCAAACACCCATATACTTTGGTGTTTATTTTCCTTTCCCAATGTGCAAATGGCAGTCTTCAGGCCTGCAGTTTGAGCCATTTACATATCCTGTTCTTCTAATGTTCCGTAACTATCATTTCAAGCCACCTACTGCTCCAATTAAAGCAAAAAAATGACTACCACAGGTCCTGTTTGGGTGCCTGTGTAATGCTCTAGAGGTCTGCATTGAAATTTATCACTATGTATAGAGAAGTTGTGGATGTTCCATCCCTGGAAGTGTTCAAGGCCAAGTTGGATGAGATCTTGGGCAGCCTGATCTAGTGGAAGGTGTCCTTGCCCATAGCAGGGGGTTAAAATTGCCTACACTCGTTGCTCATTAGTCCTCTGCCTCCTTTACTGTCTACGGACATCAACACATTTAGCACTCACAGGCCTGTTGGTCCACTGCCCCTGGTTTTATTGGTTTCTATTATTCTGCAATGAACCTGAGCCATTTATGGAGTCATTCCCAGAGAAGCTTGTATTTAATTACTCTCTGTGGATTGCCCTTATTTATTGTCCTCACTTCAGTGTGGCATCTCACCACCAGTGTGAGACACCAAATTGTGGCCACCAAAGTGTGAGAAGAATGAGGGGCAGAGATTCCCTTGCAGCCTGTGTAGAGGAGATCCACAGTGCAGCCCCAGGAGCACCTCTGTGCTGACATTCTCCCAGGTGGAGAGTGGCTGTCCCAGAGACTGCTCTGGGAGTTTGTGCGGCAACATGGAGCAACCTGGATGTGGAGGAGAGGCTGCATGAAGGGAGCAAGCAGGCACCTGCCAGCCTGATCCACAGGATATTTTCTGTTTGTACCAGGAACATGTTTTTTATTCCTTTGGATTCTGGGAGCTTGCTGTGCTATGTCATGCTACAGCTGGTGTGACTCAAGAGCAGGAGGGGGAAGGAGGGTGCTTGTGAGGGTCACCAGGAGTACAGCCCTGGGTTGACTCCTGCCCACAGTGCACAGGGACCCTTGGGGGCTCGGTTGTTTTGTGCTTTGCATGTCACAGTGGCCAAAGGTGGGCCTTTGGGTGCACAGAGCAGATGTGTGATGCTGAGGCAGAACTGGGGACACTGGCTGGGGCCTTCCAGGGCTGGGATGGTCACCATGGTGTTCTGCTGCCCACAGAAGAACAAAGAATGTTTTGGCATGGGGGTTAACATGTCACTATGTTGCCACAGCATGGTGGTGCATTGTGGCTCAGGCCATCGGTGAGTGCAGCAGGAAGGGGGAAGACTGGGCTGGCTGAGGGCCAGAGCACAAACACTGCCCCCCAGGGTGGTTTCTAAGGCTGAAATGAGGGTGCAGATACTCTGGGGATTGCCTTGGGCTGAACATAGAAGTGCCTGAGTGGGGGCAAGTTCCCAGAGGCTTTAGGGATGTGACAAGCACCTGTGGCCTCACGAGATGCTACTGCCCCACAGAGGATGGGGCCTAGGGAAACACTGATGTGGTGTCACCTGCCTTCACAGCCCCTTGCACAAGGCAAACCCCAGCCCACAACTGGTCATGGGGAGAGCTTTGCAGGATGGTCCCCACGCCTTCTCTGGCCAGGGCTTGCAGCCTTGTTGGATACCTGACACTTGTGCACAAACTTGCCTGGGGTGGCCTGTGGCCCTGTACGTGCAGCACTCACAAATTCTGCCCTTGTTGCCTCCAAGCTCCATTGCCCCCTCTCCTACCTACCCTCGCATCTCTCCGGCTCCTGTCCCTTCATCCACAGCCACCAGGTCCCTTGCACCCAGCCCTGCCAAGCCCCCTTCTCTCCCATCTCCTCCAGACCATGGCTATCTGTATCATACACGTCCTGTCAATGCTGAGCCTCCTACAGCTCACGCTCAGGGTTGGGGACCAGACTGATAGGATCATGAAAGACCTCATGCAACAACAAGAGGAGATGCTGAGTCTCAAGATGACTTGGCTGCTGCAAGAGGTTAAGCAGGGAAGCAAGCCTCAGAGTGGGATCAATGAGGAATTTATTCTCTTCACCGTGTGCCAGCACTGGGAATTCTGGACTTTTACTGAATTGCTTCTGATGTTCCTTGGGATCTACTGGCTGCCCAGGCAGAGACAAGCTGACTCTGATGACGACACTGAACAGTGGAGACTGAGTAGCAAGGATGAGAATGTAGAGGAGGAAAAGGAAGAGAAGGAGCATGATGAAGATGAGGAGGAGTTGAATGAGGAAGAGTGGTAAGAAGTAGATCTCAATGACAAACATATTCCAGTCCTGATTGTGGATCAGCTCATGGAGTCTGTTGCACAATCTGCTTGAAATGCAGAAGACAGTGGAAGAGATGGCAGGGAAGTCCTCTGCATCAGCCAACTCCTTTCAAAGAACCATTTTTGTGGTGGAGCTGTAGATAGCCATGGGGGTGGTTGCAACTCTTTCTGAGGACAACCTGGCTGTTTTTTTTTCCTCAATTTCACCAATGCCCAACTAATGGTTCTCCTCACATCCCTGCAAGCTTCCACTGATGAATACCTGCAAAGGTTTCCATGGATGCATAGGACTGTAGGATAGTCTTGGTAGAAATAGCTATGGTAGTTAGGAGATGTTTCCCATATAGATTAGGCATCTCAGTAGAAATGAATTTACATTTGATAAGGACCACACAACAGATGGGTTTCAGGAGTCCAGCAAACCCATGATTTGGAGAGTCTTCCATGTATAGCTGAAGATGCTGCTGCAAGAAATCTTGCAGCAGAGACTCCCATTATCACCAGGACAGCAATCATCAACTTACTAGGGAAGTGGATTCCCTTTGGGAACATTAGTGTATATAAAATGCCAATAAATCAGATCATTGGAGCAAACACTCTGTCCCTGAGTGTCTAGAAACTTTGTTGGGAAATGCTAACCTTTAGCTCCACCTTTGGCTGAGGTGATCAGCTGTGGGGCAGGCATGTTCTGCAGTGGAGCAGGGGATTGCAGTGTGCTGGGGTTTTCCTGCACTGAAGCAACTCCAGGTATCAGAGGGAGCTGCCAGGAGGTGGCAGCCCTCAGGAGAGTGTCCAATGAGGCTTGAGCCAGGCTAGGACCAGTACTGGCCAACCCACATGTACAAAGAACCCATGGGGTGCCTGAGCAACCAGGAGGGTGTAGACCAGAGTGTGCAAGCCCGGTGTGGCATGTCAGCCAGGTCACAGCATGGCAGCTTGCACTGGAGGGTGGAAGATGGGCCCTTTTTTTTTTTTTTTTTCTTTCTGTTCTAGGAACAACAAGAAACATCCTTCTACTGGAACAAAAATGGTGTCGCCTCCTGCAACTGCCAGGCTGAGGCTTAAACACAGATGGAGGGGACACAACCTCTCCAGGCAGACGCCTACAACCAAACAGACCTCCTGAGGACCAAAAGAGCTGCCCAGATCCTCAGCTGAGGGAACTTCAGAATCTGGAAGTTCCCCCAGGGCCAGGAGGCAGAGGTGGGGGATACAGTGCAAGTGTGAGGCTGAGTGACAGCCCTGCCTTAAGTCCTGCCAAGGGAAAGGTGTGCTAGCTTCTGGCCCTGAGCTGACAGACTTGACTGACTCACAAGTCAAGGGAGACTGGGCCTTCATCTCTGTTCAGAGCAGAAGTAGGAGTCTTCGCCTTGCCCCCGAATTACCCCTACACAACAGATGGGGCTAGATAAAGGAGAGTGTCTGAGTAATGGTCAAGACCCAAGAAAGGACATCTGCACAAAATTTGACCAACCAAGCACCTACACTGGAACCAGCGCCACTGAAAATGCATGAAGAGTATTAGTAATTGGAGATTCTTCACGGAGAGGCACTGAAGCACCCATTTGCCATCCAGAAAATCTCTCCAGAGCGATTTGCTGCTTGCTGATGACCTGCATTCACTCTGTCATGAAGAATCATAGAACCATTAAGGCTGGAAAAGACCTTCAAGATCATCTGGTCCAACCATCACCCTACCACCAATGTCACCCACTAAACCGTGTCCCTAAGCACCACATCCAACCCCTCTTTGAATAAGCCCGGGGATGGGGATGCCACCACTTCCCTGGGCAATCTGTTCCAATGCCTGACTGCTCCTTATGAGAAGAAACATCTAATTTCCAACCTAAACCTCCCCTGGTGCAACTTGAGGTGGCCATTCCTTCTAGTCCTATCACTAGTTATCTGTGAGAAGAGGCTACGGAAAAGCCAGAGGATTACCACCCATTCCTACTCCTTCACAAAGGGTTGGATGAGGCTGCAACCAGGAGACTCTGCAATATCACAAGGCACTTTATGTCCCCCAGAAAGATGTTGAAAGGACTGGGAGCACAGGTAGTGTTTTCCTCTCTCCTCCTACTTGGAGACTGGGACCTAGGAAGGAGAAGACAGATGGATCAAGCAAATGGCTGGCTGCATGACTGGTGTGGCATTCAGGATTTTGGATTCTGTGTTCTTGTAGGCACCTCTCAAAGACTAGGTGGATGTAGACAGTGGATGGAGTGCACCTGACCAGGTGGGGCAAGAGTGTTATGGGCAGCAAACTGGCTGTACTTACTAGCAGAGCTTTAAACTAGATTCGGTGGGGGAAGGGGATGTACTTCTGAGTTATAGAGAAGAACCAGGGAACACCAGCACTTTAGGAAGCAACAGGAAAATACATGTGAATTGTCCCAAATGAATTAGGGGGGATCCTCTAAAAAAAGTGATGCGGCCCATAGCCCTGATGAATTGCCTCTACACCAATGCACACAGCATGGGAAACAAGCAGGAGGAGCTGGGAAACGATGCAGTTGTAAAACCATGATCTAATTTCGATCACGGAAAACTAGTGGGACAAATCACAAAATTGAAGCACTACAATTGAGGATGGCAAGTTTTTCAGAAAGAAAAACTTTTCAGATAGGCAAAAACTTTTCAGATAGGCAGAGAAGGAGAGGTGGGGGTGTTGCCTTCTATGTTAAGAAATGGATAGATTGCAAAGAGATGCCTCTGAGAAAGAACCATAAACAGGTTGACAGCTTGTGGGTAAAAATTAAGGATTGGACCCGTAAAGGACACCTTGTGTTTGGATTCTACTACAGGCCGACTGATCAAGGGGAGCCTGTGGATGAGGACTTCTTGCTTCAACTACAAGAAGCGTCACACTCTAATGCTGTCATCCTGATGGGGGACTTCAACTACCCGGATGTCTGCTGGGAAAGCAAAACAGCAGGCTGTAAGCAATCCAAGAGACTCTTGGAATGCATTGAGGACTATTTCCTTCTCCGGATACTAGACAAACCAACTCGAGAAGTGTTACTGGGCGTGGTGCTCGCCAATGCACATGAACTCATTAAAGAGGTTAAGACTGGAGACAGTTTGAGCTGCAGCAACCAGTCTGGTTGAATCTGTGATCTTCAAGAATATGAGCCTGGCAAAGAGCGAAGTCAGGACCCTGAGCTTTAGAAGAGCAAACTTCCAGTTGTTGGATGAGAACCCCTGGGACATGGTCCTTAAAAACAGGAATGGATCAGAGCTGGCTGGAACTGATCAGATCAGAGTTAAGGAGGAAGACCACATAGACAACAACTGTCCAACCTGGTAGGGGAGTGGATTCCCTCCAGGAGTATTAGTGTATGCAAAATGACAGTAAGTCAGCTCATTTGAACAAACACTCTGTGCCTGAGTATCTGGGAGAAACTTTGTTGGGAAATGCTAGCCTTTGGTTCCATCTCTTCTCTGTAATAAAGAGATGAATTTTAGATGAATTTTGTGCTTGACTGTATGTTACCATTGGTTACATTTATGTATAAATGTTTGATATCTCCCTGTCTTCTGTCCCCTCCTCAGCCTTTTGGACTCCACTGTCTTCTCCCTTCATCCCTCCCTCCCCTATCCACCTCTGTACTTATTTTGAAGGATGTTGCTGAAAACAGCAGTTCCATCACTGGTTCTCATTTTCCGTTTGTTTGTCATTTGGCTATGGTCACAAATGGCAAACTTTCTTTTCATCAGTAAAAGAGCACACAAAATACAAAGTAAGGTAATCATATTGGTAATGATCATGGAATCATTACATAAGAATCTCAGAATTCTGTGATGTGCAGAAAATCTAGATGTACTTTTGTTCCCAGATTTAGAAGTAACAAGATGTTTATTTATTCTTTTATTTATGACTTATGAGAAAACTTTGTCATTTGTCAGGGTGCACACTTAAACATCAAATACCTAAATATTATTTTACTTTAATGTGTTGTGACAGAGGAATCCAAAGAATTCTTCTGACATACAATGATGAAAAAGACTTAAAAATATTCTACTGCTTGCCTAAGACAGCAAGTATTCTATGTTTTTGTACAATAACAATTGAAGAAAGTTATATGTTTAAAATAGTATCTTTGCTTGTATGATGCATGCTTGTATATTTTAACATGAACACTGCTTAAAATTTAACAATAAATCAAAAAATGATTTAGAATTAATATTGTATTAATGATAGCAGTGAAAGTCTTAATTGTACTGATAATAATAATAATATATTTTTTTTAAAAAAGATCCAGAATTAAATGTGAGGTTGACAGCTGTTAAATAACAGTAAATTTTCTCTGAATTGAATAAAACTGAAGTTAGAAGCTTTGAATGGTGTTTTGAGCAAAATGACCAAATCTTAGAAATTTGGGGTAAATAATTAAGAGAATTCCAGAGCTGGGAAACAGGTGAACAGTGGCTTGCAGCCTTGTAACTTAGTTGTGTGTATGTCAGAACACTGCCTTTACTCAATTCTGGCACCAGTTCCTTTCTGCTGGGAACCGATAAATTGACATATTTTGCCCTCCTGAAGAACAAGATGAACTGGAGAGACCTAGAAGGTTTCTGGAATTTAGAGCAAAATTAATGACATTATTATTATCTAATGTTTCATATCTGATGAAGTTTATAATGATTTCTGTATAAGCACTTTTGTTTCACAGTAGCACATTTTTTTAAAGAAGACTAGCAATACCCATCAAACTTTACAATGGGAATCTATTTTTGCAGCCCCTGGCTGACTTGTCCATTGTTATATTCATGATAATATCTGGCACAAATGTTGTAGGCAGTTCATGATATCCAGTGGGTTCTAACTTTACTCTAGTTGTCCAGTTTGGTTTTCTTTGTCTTAGTGGGCTTAGGGTTACCGCGTATCTATCTCTGCCCCTTGAAAAGGCATGGACACAATTGCGTTATCTGCAATTGGTGTATCTATAGTGTCCTTCCCAGTAAGTTTACACATCCACACGTCTCATCCACACCTGGCATTTCTCACGGTATCCCCAGATCCAGTCCCTGGCAGTTTCTCTGTCTCATAATAGTCATAAAATTTATTATATATACTGTCTGACTTGCCAAAGGATTTGAGCCCAGTGGCTCAAGGGCAGGTTGAAGGCTGTTTCCACTGCCATCAAGCTCCAGAATTTATCCAAAATAATTTAAGTAAATGAATTTACAGTGAATTGTGCTTATGTCTGGGTTGTGTCTATCCTTAACATATATTATAGATGCATCCTCTGAGAGTTATATTTAAAACTATTACAATTTGAATGTAAGAAGACAACAGTATTTGAAAGAAAGAAAGAATCATAGATATATTTGTTCATTCCTCTTTCTAGTCCAATAATAAGCATAATCATTCTTGATTTTTAATGAAATAGTGTTAATTTTTACTGTGTTCAATTTTTTTTGTTGTCTTACATAAAATACAAATGATACCTTCCTTCTGTACAGTCTAATAGCTATGTATAAATACATATTTAAATACTACTTAAATAAATCTTTTTTTTTAAATTATTTTATTTTATTACATAAACCATGTCATTTCCTGAGCTATGGAAACTTTAGTATTTTAAGTATTTATTTAGTATTTTAAGTATTTATTTAGTA
>NC_048893.1:120300989-120326423 GCF_011077185.1 Oxyura jamaicensis
TTATTTAGTATTTTAAGTATTTATTTAGTATTTTAAGTATTTATTTAAAGTATTTATTTATTTTAAGTAAAATATTCTAATATCTAAATATAAATACTACAGTTTTAAATACTGGGAAATTCATTCATATAATGACTTATTCACATTGAATTTCAGTACAGCTATGGGTAACAAAAGCAAATTAACATATTAAAAACGAAAAGAACAAAAAAAGCCATACGAGTTTTTAAATCGATAGAACTGACATTCAGTTTAATAGATCTGTGAAAAGAAAGGTTATGTGTTTTTGTTGGTGGTGAGGGTATTTCTTTATTATTATTATTATTCTAACAATTATACATTGGATGAAGCACTATATGAATTAGAGACCCATGCTACCTAACATATGCTATCTGAAAAATTTATTTTTGTATGGAAAAAAAAAAAGTCATCAATCTGTTTAATTTGAACAAAATCTCTCAACAAATACTGCTTAATAAATACTGCTTCTACTTCTGACAAAAGCTCAGCTTACCTTTCAAGTCAGAGAAACCATGTATGAGTTGTATGAGTTTATTTCAGAAAGCCGTTATCTATTGAGCCTAAGTAAACTTCATAAAATGTGAAAAAAATTGAGTAGTAATAGAAATTTGGTATAGAGTAAAATGTGTGACCGTTTCACATCTGTGACAGTCAGTCCTTCTGTTTTTGCCAGAACTGATCACAAGTAATATTCACCAGAGTTGCAGGTAGTGAGATACCTACTTACAAGGTATCAATACTGATCTATAGAAAAAACAGTGGAAGGAGAAACTTTTACAATACATAAAATAACTATATATTACTCAAAACTTGTATTATACAAACTGAGATCTGAATAATGTGTTTGTAAAACAGTCAATGCAGACCTTGATTTCTGATTTAGAGCTTTCTATTCCCTAGCAACAGTAACCTACATTACACCAAAGAACAAAAAAAAAGTCAAACTCGTTTACATATTTTTTTCTACTGTTTTTGTCAGAAGCAAGGGCAGAAAGCACAATCAGCATCCAGCTTCCACAATTTAGCATAAAAGTGTTGTATATTAAGAGATTATAATGATTTGCATAATGTGTATAGTAATTTTTTTAGTGGGTATATATCACTAAAGGATATTTTTTTCAGTCATGTGCTTCCTGGTTTTCATCACAAAAAGAATATATGTTCCAGAATAGCTTTTGAAAATATATGTAGAAATATATCTTAGCTTGCCTCTTGAGAAAGTCAGAAAAGATAAATAAAGTCTAAGGTTATTTTAGGATATAATCTTAGGAAAATGCCCCAAATGTGACCGAAACACAAATATATATATATATATTTTGACTGTCTGAAATGTGTTTTCAGAGGTGATTTTTTTATTATTATTTTATTATTATTATTACATAAGCTATTACTACTGACTATAAACTGCCATTCTAAACTTGTATTACTAGCTGGTCAGCAGAAAACGTTCTGTCTAATGTGGCAATTGAAAAATATGTGAGATTATCTGACCTGGATGGAGCAGTCTTGAAATTCAAACTGTCAGGAGTTTACATGGCAAGACTTTGGTAGCTGGGGGCTATACGTGTGGCTTCTGTGAGAAGAATCTAGAAGCTTACCTACATTAGGGGCCCACCTCCAGCCAGAGCTGAGCCAATAAGTGGTTTGTTTGTGCCTCTGTGAGAGCATATTTAAGTAAGGGGAGGAAAAAAAAAAAAAAAAAAAAAAAATGCTGCTCAACAGCAGCTGGGAGAGTAAGAAACAGGAAGGTCAGTGAAAATGGAGGGGGAGGAGGTGCTCCAGGTGCTGGAGATTAAGAGCTGAAGTGGCCCTGTGGTCTGTGGAGGGGGTTATGGTGAGGTAGGCTGTCTCCCTGCAGCCTTTGGTGTACTGTGGTGGACCAGGTTTACATGCTACAGCCTGAGGAGGAGACCACAGTGGAGCAGGTGGATCTGCACTGAAGGTGACTGTGGCGTGTGGAGAACCCCTGCCAAAGCATATTCCAGTATTCCAGGCTGTAGCTGTAGCCTGTGGAGAGGAGACCACACAGGATCAGGTGACCTGGGGGGAGCTGCCTCCTATGGGGGACCTGTGCTGGGGAGTTTGCTCCTGACAGATGGACCCTTTGGTTGTTCTAAAGTTACACCTCCACCTGTTAACAGATACCTTGTTCTTTTTGTATTTTTATGATGTGCACTTCTTTGAAGAAAGCCACAACAGATCTAAGGTTGCAATTAAATATAGATGGTACTGCATCAGAAAGCACAAGGGAACGTTCACAAAGCACTTCCAGTCTGAGTCCCTAATTTTGCAATTAGATCCCCAGAAGCTGTCATGAAATGAGAAAAACTAAATGGGTACGGTAAACTTCCTTTTCTTCTCATTTTGGTCTTTGGTCTTCTTTGGCCAGAATCTGCTCTAGTTAGCAAAGCTTATGTTTTTGTTGATTGATTCATTTACTGTTCTCTTGTTTAGCAGGTTTGTTTTGTTTTATTTTTCCCCATCAGTTCCAGATTTTGTTGTGGCCACAATACAGCAATAGTAATAATAAGCACTAGTACCATTTGATGGTGGTGGAGACTTACATGTTAATATATTGATTAAGGCACAATACCAAATATTCATTAAGATTTATAAAGAACTAAGTTCATTAGCATTATTTAAGTTACTTTCACATACACTCCAATTTTATTTCCCTCTCCACATCTTCTCCAATAAGAAGAGTTGACAACATGCCTTACTGATGATACTTAATCATTACATTTTTCCAAATAGAGAAATTAGTAGACTAATGAAAGTAAGGAAGTATAAAGTTCATGAGATAAGCACAACACTTTGTAAAGTTACTAAACTTTCCTTTTAGTTGATATTTCATATTCTAAGTAGCAAGTGCTTTGAAACTGCAAAGTCATGGAATGAGACTCTCAAAGGCAGCTAATGATCATTGTAAAAATCAATGGTAACTTTACAGTACAGACAGCATGGTAGTCTTTCATAGTTGATATACTTTTAGGGAAAGGGATTTAGATCTTATTTATCTTTCTGAAACATCAGATATGTTGCTGGTTTGTATATAAATAAATACTGGGAAGAGAGTGAAAGATTCATTGTCCAATTGTGTTAATTAAGAAAAAAAATATTATCTTAAAGATATTGTATCAAAACTCTACCAAAAATACAAATCAAAACAGCAGATAACAAGGTACTGAAGAACTTCAGGAAGTCTCATTATTTATTATCCATTGTCAGGCATATAAGACATATAATTTTTGATAATTCTTTAAACATAGGAGTACTGGTGTCAAAAGGTCTGCTAATATTTACGTGGTATCTTGTAACTCAGAGCTCTTATTTACTGAACAGAATGTTACCAAAATGTGTATTTGTTGATGGTGAAATACAGATAATTTGTATCATAGAAGGTCAAGTATAATGAATATCAGAAATGTAGGCTTGAATTCATGTCAGCTTTTCTTAATTATGAAGTGTATCTATTAAACCCATGTAAGGATGTTTTCATGTATCTAACATATAAGTTAGTTCTGAAGCAGTTTGATCTGAAAAAGCACCTTTTTATATTTTTCATAAAAAATACAAAATTTCATAAAAATAATAAATAATAAAATTTCATTTAAAATATAAAAATTCATAATAAATAAATAAATTTCATAAAAAATATAAAATTTCCCAAAAAAAAAAGTCTATGGATTTTTTTTTTTTTTTAATCTTCCCACAAGAAGAGAAGAAGGAAGGACAGATTGTGCTAATCCCCCCTTTGTTCTTTTTTCTGCTGAGTAGCAATCTCTTCCCTACTGTCATTTCTTTACGCTTCGCTCCTTGGATAGGTCATGATGAAACTTCATTCTAGAAACATTACACTCCTTCACAGAGGACGAAAAAGATAAAAATGGTATATACGAGAGACTGCACGCTTACAGTTGCTATTGAATCAATTAAATTTTATCTGATATATTGTTGTGAAAATAGCCCATAATTATGATTGACTTAAATTTATTTAACTGTATTTTTTTGCTGTTTTGGGAGGCCATCTACCTACATATTTAAACTGCCAACTTACTACTTAGATGAAATTGATTTGTGAAAATAAATCAACTATCAACATAATTTTCAGAACACTAACTCAAAAGTGTCTAGAATTTTCAGGGTAGAGAACTCTGCAAATTGAAAATGAGTTTTAAATTTGTAGCAAAGCATTTGTTAGAGTTTTATGCCCTGCTAATGTAATCTCTGCAGGTTTACAAACTGCAGACATTTATATCCTTTTTTTTTTTTTTTTTGACTCTATCCTTAAATTAATTTATGAGATGTTTAGAGAACTGAGGAAGAAGGAGAAATCATATCAAAACCATTTTGAAATATTGAGAACAAGAATCACATTTTGTTGTTTATCTCAATTACTCAGACATCATAAAAAAAAAAAAAAAAAAACACTTCTTTCTGTTTTTAATTAACATTTTTAGTATTGATAGAAAACTTGGTGTAGTAAAGTGTTCTCTTGAATATCAAGTGTTGTGCTGCACTCCATGCAGAACCAGTCTAGCCCAGTATTCTGTTTCTGACAGTGATCTGTGGCAAAGGCATGAAGGGAATGTGCAAAAAGAAACTCTGTAGTGGCCAGTAATGAAATAATCTGCCAAGAGGTGAAGTTTCTTTTCCTAATCCCCATCAGTTAATGGAATCTGTATGGTTTAAATCCCTTCCAAAAAGAGAAAAAATATTCTGAGTGAAATAAATATGAATGTTCTTATTATCCATGAGTCTAGTCTTTCGCTGAATTTTGTTAAGCTCTTGGCCTCAATTATGTCTTTAGACAATGAGTTTTCAAAGTATTACCTTCAATTTTCACTTAATTTCTTTTTGTCATTACATAATAAGGAAGGTTAAAGAACTAGCTTAAGATTTACCTATCATTTCTGAACCTCTACAGCTTTATTGACCTGTTTATCTTAACAATTTGGAATGAGGCAATAATACGGTTTTGAAGAGAATCCCACAATTATCTTAGTTTTCTTCATTTGGTTTGGAGAGCATGTTTGTCGAACAAATTTGCTCTCTGGCACGTGTTCCCTTGTGAAGAACCTAAACCAGAATCTCAGCACAAAAGCAATCCCTATGTTCTCTGCTCCTTAATGGGGACACCAGGCTGTGAACTGTGTCATGGCCACGCAGCCCTGGGTGCTAGGACATAGAGGACACATCTTGGTGTCCTGCATTAGCAGGTGAAAGCTATTCTTTGACTCTTTTCTTTGGAAACAGACAAAACTGGAAGAGTTGAATTGGCCAGCAACCACCAAACACTCTCATTTTGAAATACCAATTAGCAACAGCAAGAACAAGAAGAAAAATCAGGTTTTAGTACTACAGGCATGATAAATATGATGGTGGTTGGAACAGAATTGTTCTGAAGTTTTAGTCATCCATATGAAACAGGTGAAAATAATGTGCTTCCACAGTAGGTGTGAGGATGTGCTTACAGTCAAGAAAGCAAAGGTTTGGAAGGTAAATTTATCTCAGAACTTCAAAGCATATGTAGAGACCTTTGGCCCAGGTATCCAGCTTTATCTAATCCCATGCAAACTACACAAACCATATACAGTAGAAACACAAAGAGCCACAAAAATCACTGTTATTTATTGATCTGCTTCTGTTGGACCAAGACTAACTTATTTCAAAGAACGGTTAATGAAGACATAGCCTGCCTGATCATCTCCCTTTCTGTCTCTGTTGTAAGCATCTCAAACTTCTGAGTTTCTGGAGATCCTTTGTGTCTTTATTCACTTTGTCTTATGATCCTAACTTTTCCTTAAATAAAAACCAATCAATCCATTTTAGGTGCAGACACCTCATAATGGACCAACTAGTACCGTTATAATACTATTTTCTGTTGTCTTCTACCTCATGATCTGTTGAAATCAGTCTGTCATAGTTTTTGCTATATATACAGAGTAATGATAAGAATTCTAGAATGCTACCTGTCTTGTTTCTCCAGTTTCTGTTAATTTATAGCTTACAATATTATGTACAGTATGAATTATCTTTAATGTCCAAGCACTCATTTTTCATGCCATGATAGTACTCATTCATCTAGAAACCTGTTCTGTTCGCCTCTTTCTTTTGTTTCCTTGACCGTGTCTTTGTTCAGCTCCTTTTCCAGACCACTGGCAAATGACAGAAACAACATGTGTGAACAATACCTTTACTACTACGAAACTGAAAGGTACGTTTCCTTTTTAAAAGCTGGAATGATTCTTTTTCTTTGTTTTGTATCTGTTACTGTTACATCTAGTACCTTATGTTAGACTCTTTTACTTCTTAGTTAACTTAATATGCTCTTTTGCTCTTCCTAAAAGACAGAAAAAAGCCACCAACAAATTGTCATATTTTCTGAGAACAGTCAAATGATTCATCAACTACTACTAAATCACACTGTTGCTTTTTTTTTTTTTTTTTTTTTTCTCCTTACAGTAAATTATTAGTATTCATTTATTTATTTGCCTTTGGGTGATTTCAGTTAAAATTTCCCTTTAAGAGAAGCTGTACTGATTGGACCTCTGAAGACCTCCATCAAGTCTTTTCATATGCAATGAGAAGGTTTGTCTCATAGCTATTATCAGAAGTCAGACCACTTTCTTGAAGTGTAACTAATATGCCTTCTGCTAGCATAGCCTACAATCATGTACAAGTCTGGATCCATACTTTTTCATATTCAATGTAAACATTGTATTAGCTCATATTTTAAAGCATTTATATTAGTGTATCTAAGGATGTATCTCAATATTTACATTAAGTACATTACATGTACTTAAAACATATAATTATTAAAAGTAGTATGTCTTAAATATACGTATTGCTTTCTTGTTTCAAAATCTTTTATCTTACAACATTATTTCTATCTATAGAATACAGAATTTCAACAACAAAAAGTGAGCTTAGTGATCATCTTTCAATTTTCCCCAGATTAGCGAAGAATATTTTATCAAACCCTTTGAGACCTGCAGATTCACACAGACACATACACAAATGTACAAATATATGGGGGCAAGAGGTCAACAAAAACACTGAGTAAAATGTGAAATTCCATCCTGGGACAGAAAAGACAAGTTAGAAAATGAAGAGTTGCAGTTAGTCCTCCTGTGACCGTATGATTCTCAATCATTTCTTCATTAGACATTTAATGTGGCCTCATCTCACAGTGGGACCTCTCATCCAACTGTGGTGATATTGTTAATTGGCTTAGTGCTTGAGTGTCACTTAGTTTCTAGAAATTAAATCATATATTTTTCAGTGTGAATGTTCATTCAATTATTATGCAAATAATGATACAGATAAACCTTACAGATAAGGTTTTTGTATGTTTCCCTATATTTCTATTGCTAATTCAAGGAAAAACAAAAATGCAGAATTGTTTACTTTCATTGGTAAATCATTGTATTTCGCAGGTCAAGTCCTTTACCAATTTGTAATAGAGAAGCAGTGGTAAGGTAGGAGTTCTTAACTGCATTAGGGGAGAAGAGAAAAAGGAAAGGTGATTATTATACTTGTCAAACCTCTCACTTGAAAAACAATTTTTGAGGCTTAACATTTTCTGTTGGCTTAATTAACTACAGGTTAAGGGCCTGAACAAATATGATTAACCAATTAATAAGTGATATTGACTTAAAAATATATTAACTATACTCAATGTTAAAAACAGCTATTTTACATAATGTACTTCAGTACATCTAAGTAAACCTTGGTCTCTATAATTCTTTTTCTTTCTTTAAAAATAAAATTGCTTTTTGTAGTGGTAGTTGCATAATGAAGCATGTATAAATATTCAGTTTCTCTGTGGATTGCAACTAGCATACTGTGTGCCTACTAGGTGGCTATATCATAATAAATTTCATTTTTCAAATGTGATATGTGACTTGTTTTTAAAACTGTGAACATTATCTGTAGTGTTTTAAATAAATAGTTAATACCTGAAAACTTTTACAAATGTCAGCCTATACTTACAGTAAGCATATATTCAGTGCACTAATGTTGAGAAAGCTTGTTTAACATCATCTTCATTAACATTGAAAGAAAACCAAAGAACAATTCAAAAAAGAAAAAGAAAAGGCATCAAAGAATTTTATAGTATCTGCAGTTTATCTCAATTGTGATGATATAACTTTCTAATCCTTTGTCAGTTTTACACAATGAGAAAAAGTTAAATATTTATTTTTCATAACAAAAGAAGAAAGTGTATTTATAAAGAGAACAGCAAAGTCCTGACAATGAAAAATGAAGGGAATGGTATATTTGACTTCAGTTATAATGCTATCTTTGATAACAGCCCTTTACTAAACAATTATTCATACATTTATTTTATGTCTACTAATCTAAAACTGAATAGTTGTGATATTGCACATCAAAACAAAACAAAAAAACAACAACAAAAAACACCTGTTATTCAGCTAACTAACATCAATTCCCTCCCTGCCTGTAAAAAAAAATCTATCCATCTTTGCGATGTTGAAAGGTCTCCAAGCAAGACAGTCTTGCAAAACCAACGAAAAAAATCAATATGGTTTGATACAAAATCAAAATAAACGAATACATAAATAAAATTAGCCAAAGAGGTCAAGTCAAAGAAGAAACATTCCAATTACACCATTAAAGGTATTACTTCCACCTGAATCTTATTGACAATGCCATTATATTCTTGTCTGGAAATTCATCTGCATCATTGATACTTGTAAGTTTTCTAAATGTCTGTATAGATCACTTTTCAATTAAATTTGGTTCAAATCTGTTTGACCATTAACTGCATAAAAATTTAAATCCAGATAAAACATTTTAGTGTATTATTTCATTTATTTGCGCTGTAAGAATTACTTATATACACCATGAGACATCAGTGTTCAGTTGTTTTCTTGGTATCTTCTGAACAATTTGTACACTTGTTATGGTGCCTAGTCTTAGTTAACTGTCAGATAAGAGCATAGACTATCTTTCCTTCTTGGGTTGAAAACAAAAGGAATGTATTCTTGAAAGTACTCCTAAGTTTTTCAGTGTTGAAGATGTTTCAGTGGCATACTGCTCCTTCAAGCATTTCATTTTATTACTATAATAAACTATTGTTTGTCTCATCAGATTTCTAGACATTGCATATGACCATATCTTGCTCGTCTGTACAAGAACACAGAATATACATGGACTACTTTTAAATGTACTGATTGCCAATGCCATCATAAAGGGATGCATCACAACCTGTTGTATTTGATCCTTTTATTTTTGCTCTTAGGAAAAAAAATATATATATATACATATTAATTTACTAGTACAGTTTGGTTACATGATTTAAGTACGTGGGTATTAGATATCTCTTCCAAATCAAAACTGAAGTGAGTTACACTCAGGAACTTATAACGTAAGATTATTAATATTCTTTCTGCAAAGCACATGACAAGGCAAGATATAGGATAGAATCATCACCAGGGCTGTGAGACAGAAGTGGCTATCAAAAGTTGATGTAATGACAGAGACAATAAAAGAAAGCTGCAAAATTCAAGTTCTGTGATTGATCAATTTAAAAAATAAATAGGGATTAAAGTGTTTGGCATCTGAATAAAGTGGATTTGTTTGAGAGATGCTCACCTATAAATGGAACACTAGAATAGTAGTTAATAGTTATTGGTACAACTCAGGAGAAAAAGGGTATTGGTATTGCCATTGTAATGGCAGCTAACTTACAACCTGCTGTGTAAGCCTAGCATCTCCTACTAAACCAACAAACAAAACATCTTTAGGTATGTAGTTTATGAAGATGATCTATTTCCACAACATACGGTGACTACAGACTGTTTCTACAGTTTTAAGTGGAGTAAAAAGAAGGAAAAGTTTTAAGCATGTAGTTGATTGAATAAATTGACAGTTTGAGGAATTTATACAACTCTGTCAGTTTGAGGAATTTATACAACTCACAGTGGCACCTGTTCTTGGACAGCACTGAGAATGAAGTGATCCAAAATCAACAAACAAGATTCACTCAATGAATCTGATCTGACTATAAAATATATGTTATCATTGTTGTCTTTGTTTAAGTAAAAACTGAAGTGGCCAAATAATCGCCCAGTATCCCATAAAAAGATCAGTACATGGGTTGGAATTGTAATTACATGAAGAGTATCACAGAATCACAGAATTGTAGGGGTTGGAAGGAACCTCAAGAGATCATCGGGTCCACCCCCCTGCCAAAGCAGGTTCCCTAGAGTAGGTTGCATAGGTAGGCATTCAGATGGGCCTTAATTATCTCCAGAGAAGGAGACTCCACAACCTCCCTGGGCAGCCTGTTCTAGTGAGAAGAGTATCATGAACTAGTTTATAATTCTATGTTAACAAAAGACAAAATTAAAAATGCTTCTTTGGTTCAAGGACAGATCCTTTAAAAACTGAAAAAAAATGTAGAACAGACATTGTTCAATTTGTAGAGTAAAAACACAGCTTATTACAAGAGTACAGCAACGTTCAGAGAATAACACCTGAGACCTTTGAATTCATCTTCTCAGAATAATGACAGAAAAAAAGTCAGGCTTTATTCCTGGGTATTCTGAACTTCCGTGGGATTCTTAAGTAATGAGTTTTTCTCAGGAGTTTTTCTCAGTAATTTCTCAGGGATCTTTTCCAATTTTTATTGACCCTGATTCTACTGTTACCTTTTATATGAATATGGATACTAATTAAAAGCTTATTTCAGCTATTGTGTCAATTCACTGTTTAGTTTTTACTGGGAAGATAGGTCTCTATACTGTGAAATTAAAACTTTATTGTTCTAGAGTTTTCTCAACCAATTCTCACAGGTAGCTTTGAAATTTCTATAGTTTTGCTTTAAAATATTACTAGATGTTTTTGGAAAATACACTAAAACATCACTCATTAAGAATTCTTAGGGCTTGGAATTCTTACCTACCCCAGATTGATTTTCTGATTAACTGATCAGTTAGTATGGTTTGAATTTGATTTTAAACACAAAAGTTACAACAGTAACAAAAGACTATTGATAAGGTCAGAGTTTAGATATTTGTGGTTAGTACTACAATTCTGAAAAATATTAATCAGGTGCTATCTATTCCCTAGTTAACATACTTTGTGGCTAAATCAATGGAATATGAATAATAATTCAAATCTAAGGATTGTGCTACAAGTTATGGTCATGAGATAACTGAACATCAGGGCTGTGTTTTGATATTCGGTTCCTTGTGGGGAATTACACAAACAAACAAACAAACAAAACCAACATTTTTTAAAAATATTATTAAAACTAAACCAACCAACCAAAGCTTTAATCTACTTGGGGCTTGTGAAACAAAGCTTTAATCTAGCTTGGGGCTTGTGAAACAACCCCCAAAGCCCAGTAGCTGTAGTTCCCTTGCCCTACACCCCGCCCCTCTATTTGTGAAAGTTGTAATTCTGCAGCTGTGCTGAAGTAGCTCTCTTTTGCTGTTTCATACCAATATCAAATCAAATTTTACACTTAGTATTCATCTACCTAGCTTCTCGGCATTTTTAAAGAGTTTTTAAGCAAACTGTCATGAATAGGGTGTCCATAAAGTGACAAAGTAACCAGACATTGTGAAGCAAGTCTGATGTGAAAATATCATGGCACCTTCTCTTTAACTTGGTCTGATATAGAATGAACTTCAGATATCTATATTAGATTTAACTTTTGCACAGATAATATGGCAAAGAATCTCACTCCTTGCTTTTTGCCTTCTTGATTTTTTAAAATATGTGAACAACTAACAATTTTGCAGCAGAAGTACAATCTCCAATACATTAAATTCAAATCTGGTGGAATTGTATTTTCTTTTTCTTTATATTTTTTGTTCCTGGTCTTGAAGTAATGCAGTAATCCAAACTCCATGATTAGAGTGTAAAATATGAATCATGAAAAAAAAAAAAATCAGTAATTTTAATTTTAAAGGAAAACATTTCTTCAAAGCTTATCAAAAGAAGTTATATATTTTTTTTCAAAAACAAGTAACTTTTTATTATATGTATCACTCAAAAATAATATATTTTAAAAGATGTTTCAACTAACAAAATGAATTGATCTAAATATTTCAAATAAGAATTAAATTGAGACTGACAAGATGAAGTGTGATTATGGGCATAGTCATGCAGCTACAGTCTCCATTGTGGGGTTATTTTATTTAAAGGTGGGATACTGTACATTAATAATAATAGTAAAAGTTTAATTGAAAAATTGAAATCATGCCATGAGAATAAACTTTTTTTTTTTTTTTTTTTTTTTTTTTTTCCAAATTGGTTGTCATTTGAAATTAACATTCCTCCTTAGTGCTATTTTATACAATACAAATACCTACAATTATTAAACAAAAATGTGAGAAATAATTTTATAAGACAGGGTCTGTTATGAAGCTAATTTATTTGCAATTGTATTGGTGGGCATCCTGCAAGGAGGAGCATACAGCGGAAGTGTATATGACTATATCCCCTATTACCTGACACCGGATTCCTCATATTTCCTCATTGGCTTGTTACTGTGTCCTGTATGTACAGTTTTATTTGACTAACCTTTGATTTCTCTTCTTTTTGGAACTGGAGGGGCCCATGATTTTGAAACTTCTTGCTCTTCTTTATTCCGCAACTGCTTGTCTTGTTTTCCTTGTCCATCCTCCTTATTTTAGCACAGGGGGACCTTCCACTGTCCCCATATCTGCTTATCATCTTAATGTACCTCTGACTGTTATGCCTGCACAATTACTTTTGAATATGCAAGGTTAGTGGAATTTTCCACTGCAAAAAAACACAGCTTTAATTCTTACAACAACAACAACATCAAAAACAAACAAACAAGACAGACATGCTGGAAGCAGAAACATCTGTTTTCCACATTTTCAGCATTGTCTGTCCAGGCAGAATACACTTACCTGATTGACGAATGTGAAGGAAAGTAAACTAGAGAATTATATCCAAAACAAATCACAGAACATGTATGTTGATAATCCCTTTTTCTGCTTAAATACGGGGAAAACCGGTTACATAAAAGTGAAACAAAACAGGCAAACTGCACTTGTAGACCTACACCAATATTTAAGTATTATATGAAGGTATCAACCACTTCACCTGATCAATTTTTCATCCCTCTTTCTTTTCTGTTTTCTTTTCTGTTTCTTTCCGTTTTTGCTGGTATACCACAGGAAATTAAGACCAAATGCTGATCCCAACCTTCCTGAAGTTTAAGGAAGTATTTTCATTATGCTGACAGACACTTTTATATGTCTTTCATATAAAAAATAACAAGGTCAAACATTTTAGATCCAGCTGTGGATTCTGATTTAATCATATCTCATAATATATAAATCTGACCTGTTAGAAATTCCCTGAAGAATATCTTCTTGAAATGTGTTGCAATATTGTGATGGTTTTACTCAGGTGGGCAGCTGACCTCCACCACAACCACTCTCTCACTCTCCCTCGTCAAAGAGGAACAGGGAGAAAACACGATGAAAAGGGCTCAAGGGTTGAGATATGGATGAGGAGATCATGCAGTAATTATTGTGACGGGCAAAACTCAGCATAGGGAGATAGTAAGATTTATTGCTTATCACTAACATGCTAGAGTAGTGAGAAACAAAGGAAAAAAGCCCCCCCAGTCCACCTTCTTGCACTTCCTCCCCCCGAGTGGCGCAGGGGAATGCGAGAATGGGGTTATGGTCAGTCTATAGCACTTCTCCGCTGCTCCTTCTCGGTCACTCTTGTCCCCTCTGCTGTGGGGTCCCTCCCACGCAATGCAGTCCTTGCCAAACTCATCCGGCATGGGCTTCCCACAGGTAGCAGCTCTTCAAGAACTGCTCCAGATAGGGGTCCATACCACAGGGTCCATCCCTCAGGAGCAAACTGCTCCAACCTGGATCCCCCACGGGCTGCAGCTCCTGCCAGGTCACCTGCTCCTCCGTGGTCTCCGCTCCATGGCCTACAGGTCCGGCCCAGAATCTACTCCAGCAGTGGTCTTCCACAGGCCGCAGTCTCGGTCGGTGCAGGTTCACCTGCTCCACCATGGTCTCCTCCACAGGCTGCAATGTGGAAACCTGCTTCACCGTGGTACTCCATGGGCTGCAGGGGGACAGCCTGATTTACCATGATCCTTACCACAGGCCACAGGAGACTTATGCTCTGGTGCCTGGAGCACCTCTCCCCCTCCTTCTTCACTGACCTTGGTGCCTGCAAGGCTGTTTCTCACTCCTCTCACTCTCCCAGCTGCTGTGTGACGTAGCGTTTTTTTCTCTGTCTTAAATATTCTCTCACAGAGGCGCAAAATAACATCCCTTATTGGCTCAGCTCAGGTCAGCAGCGGGGCGCTTAGCAAACATGGGGCAGCTTCTAGATCCTTCTCACAGAAGCCACCCGTATGGCCCCCTGCTACCAAAACCTTGCCACATAAACCCACTGCAAATATGTATCATCTGTTTATTGCCTTTTTGAAAAACTAGAGTCCTTGTATATGGCCTGTGAAGTGCATGTGAATGCTTCCGACATAAGACAATTTTAAAATCAAAAGCTGCAAGTGTAAATCATATGTTTTCTCTTGCACTTTCTTAAAAAATAACCAAGAAAGAAGCTGGAAAAAATTGATAATATATCTTTAAATGAAAAATAAAATAATTAAAAATATTAATAATCAGCAACCAGAAAGAAGTGTTTATATATCACATTCACAGTTTTATGTTTCTGTGCATTTTAGCATCTTTTGTTATTCACATGCTTTTAAGTTGTGTTTTATGTTTGGCAAGAGCTAATCACCCTGTTTCCACCTCCAATTATTTCCGCCCATTCCCCTCCCAAACAAAACAAATGTTCTATTCTTGTTTGTTAGACATATACCTCTAGCACAGTTAGTTTCTCAGGCTAGTGTACTTCTTGACTTCCTTGTGTTTCTATAACTAGCAGCATCATATTCCCAGGACTTAATCACTTAATCTGTTTGGAAGTCTTCAGCACCTGCTTATTCATTCTTCTGCTCCTAAGTTGCATTCCCTAAAAATAAATAGATAGATAGATAGATAATAGGTCTCCTCATATTTTCTCCAGAAGCTTGAGAACACAATCGCTCAACAAAAGGTAGTCGATGAAGAAGAAAAAAATACTGGCAAATACTGCTAGACACAGGAAAAGCTAACGCAGTGTTTGAAGTTTCTAGGTCAACTGGTCAAAACCTTAGTGATTCAGGCCATATGTTTGACAGTAGTAATAAGTAGGGAATTTTTTTTTTTAAAAAAAAAAAAAGAAAAAGAAAAAAAATATGCTCAATGAAACAGAACCATTTGATGAGTTTGAATTAAAAAAAAAAAAAATGAAAAAGAAACCACTTTCCTAATAAAAGCAAGGATAACAAATGAATAAGATACTCAGAGTATCATCAAAGCCAAAGCAATGCCAAAAATCATTGAACAGCATTTAACAAAATATAACTAGCAGTAAAATGCAAAGATTCGAGCAGAGCTGCTCTCCCCATGAAGTCATGATATCAACTAGGACATCAGAACAACAAAGGAAAGACATCAATAGTAAGGAGCACTTATTAGATCAGATGTACAAACAGCTCATTGGAAGGTTAGCACTGCATTAAGGGAAATGACAGATAAAAAGTGAGTATATTACCTCTGCAACTTGTAGAAAAAAAAAATGTTAATTTTGCATAAAGGTAAAAACAACAACAACTGAATGAACTAGATAACAAATGGATAGATAACAAGATATAGATAGATAGATAACTAGATATAGATATAGATAGATATAGATAGATAGATAACAAGATATAGATACAAGATAGATAACTAGATAACAAGAGAATGAGAGAAAGAGAGAAAGGGGGGAAGAAAAGTGACAAAAAGAAGAAGAAAGGAAAAAAGGAGGAAGAGAAAGGAAAGGATGAAAGAAGAATAAGAAGAACAGAAATAAGAAGAGAAAGTAAAGGGAAAGGGAAAAGGGAAGGAAAGGGGAAAAGGAAAGAGGAAAGAGGAAAAGGAAAGTGAGAAAAAAAGAAGAGAACAAAATGGAAAAGGAGGAAGGAAAGTAAAAGAAAAAGGCAAGAAACAGAGGGAGTAGGGAAGAGGATAGCAGAGGATTTTTTAAATGGGAAAATTAATGATCGGAATTTTAATGTGGTGATATAGTGAAGATTTAATAAGTATTGTGAATAATAAAAGCATTTATTCCAGGAGCTAGGCAAACTCTTTGTAAACATGACAGGGTTATTCATTTAAAGATCACATTCATTTCTTTTCCTTTCTTTTATCCTGAATGACTTTTCTGGCTGGCTCAGGAAAAAGGACATAGCCAGATGTTGACAGATGAGAGCAACTGTTATTGTGGTGTTTTCAGTGATATATCATTGTAAATTCTCATTGCTCCAACATTCTTTGTAATGATTGGAAAAAAAATCAGTTTAACTTCAGATGGGGAGAGATAGAGCAAAATAAACAGTAAGATAATGAAAAACAAAAAGAAATACAGACATTAGAGGTTTGGCAGGAGAAGCAGGATAGGAGGAGAAACAAGACAATAAATAAAAAATAAAATAGGGAAAAATTAAAATGATCTAAATGGTTTAAAACTTTTTTTTTTTTTTTTATCAAACATAAGACATTTTTACAAATTAACTGTAGGTCTATGTTTTATATGAGTGTAGTAGGGGACACTAAAATGGGAAAGAAAGCCTAATGCACAATATTAGATTTACAAAAGCCAGGACAGGAATCTTGGCGATTGTATTAACCAGCAGTAGTGTTTCCATTAAGAGAACAGACAAACTTAATCTCAACTTCTAGTGGGATCATTTTACTGTTTAAGGACCAGGAATTGAATTCAAGTAATTTCTAGTTAATGAAAAAAATGCATGGTGGCTTATGTACCAATAAGATAACTTGCCTTGAGATTCCTCTATCTTCCTATCAGCAACAGGGACAGTAAAAATTAACCTCCTAACCAGCACATCCTTTAAATGTGTTTCTAGGGGAATTATCTAGACACCTGGTTCCACAAATGTTAGATTAGTATACTAGATTAGCATGCTTCTGCATGGACATCAATTGTATGTCAGTGTTTTCTGTTGACATCTAGAAAAGTGCAATTGAGAAACAACAGGAAGGAAGAAGAAAAATGCACAGAAAAATGCACAGTTGAAAGCTTTTTAAAGTTCTCTGAAACAGAATATAAATAAAATAGAATGTTAGCAAAAAATAAATTAAGGGAAGATTGAGAGAACAAGATACAGTGATGAGGGGAAAAAGAGAGAACAATAGAAGAAACAGTAAGTGGTAAAAATGATGCCCCAAAACATGATTAAATATAAGATAGGATGTCTATAATTCATATAAAGGAATGGCTACTTAGAAATGCAAACCTTACCTCAGCTTGTCATAGAGATAGAGTTGGTATACAGGTATGAAAGGGGGTCTGAGATCTGTCAGTAATCAATCAGTATTTTATAGTAAGTTTCAAAGAAAAAGAGAATGAAAAGAGAGATCTTGAATAATTCTTAGTATTCATACTATACTGTCAATTTCATTCTGCCATTAAGAGATGAACGTACTACTAGCAGCTTGGATGATGAACTAATGACTATAAGGATGCAGATTAGAATTACATCAAGTTGACTCATAAGGCTGCCTGCCTATAGTATAGGCATGTGTATGGTTGTGTCTATATATGAGGATAAGAAGATGAAAATATATTTCCATGTCTACCCTGGACTGAGCAGAGCCTGAAGGTTATCAAGAAAAGTGTTGACAGTGTTCCCACTCTGTTATGAGAATGTATTACCAATGCTGAATTCAGATCCTCTCCAGTCCCTCAAAGTAGGAGCAATTTCTTCATTTAACCTTGCCCTCCTCATCAGGTAAGGCACTATCTTGCTCACAGAGAAGCAGAGAGTGATTTCCTTTTTAGAAAGGTAATGGCATAACCACGTTTCATTATCTGCCAATGCTAAGAGAGCACTGGCGGTTGGATGCAAGTGTATGGTAAATATATATACATGTGTGTGTGTAGGGGGGATGTATGATAAATCTAAGAATGCTCCCTATAGTCTAAAAAAAGGATAATATTTTACCTAAACTTTGAAAACACCTTGCAACTAAGATAGCTGCTTTTGTGCAATTTCCAGGACAGGAGGGAAATGAAGAGAAAGAGAAAAGTCTTTCATATCAAAGGTTATCAAGACATAGGCATTTCGGTCAGCAGAAAGTGAACAGAGGTATTCCCTGACACTGACAGTGGGATTGCAATGAGAGACAAAATTAAGACTAAATAAACACACAACACCTAGCAATGAAGGATTATGACAGCTGTATAGTGCAAGCATTAATAAAATTTAAAGCCACTTTTATTTGCATAACAGGAAAAATATCATAATGATCAAGTATTTGCAGGTGTTGGGCTCATCTAGGCTAGCAGGAAAGAAAGAAAACCATACAACAACACAACATACTTTGCTAAGGGTCAGAATGAAGAAGCAGATTTATTACTGTTTTCTCAAGCACAGTTTCTATGTGTGCAAAGTTAGTCATGCATCAAAATATATTCTGAATAAGAAAATCCTAATAAACGAAGTCCACAGCTATACTGTGTAACAAATGTTGATTTGGTCTTAATTTAATTGTGAATATGAAGACTGTGTGAAAAAGTAGTGTTATAATGGTTTTAATGGCTATAATTATCTTACAAACATATAAGGTAGCTATAGAGAAAAAAGTATGAACATTATGAATATAACTATTCAGCAGTTGATGTGCTTTTCATAATTAAAGGAAGCTATTGGTAAAGACCTTTTTTTGCTCATGATTTTTGTTTACAATTGACAAAAATTATTCTGAAGTGACAATTTCGGGTGGAGTAAGAACATGCATTTTAACACAGTAAATACTTGTCAGATTGTATTGCATATATTTCTGAGAAATATTTCTGTGCTTTATCTCATTTTTGGTGTTATATTAGTTTCACAATGCATCTCTGAGCAGCAGTTTTGTAGGTATCTATGTTTGTTAGTTTTTCTTTTAGTTCTTTTGGTTATTGTATGTAAAATAAATGAAGAAAACCACCGAGAAATCTGATACTGCGATATTTGTTAATGCTCATCTCAGAGCAGTCTCTTTTTTGTTCCCTGTTCCCCACTCCCCTGTCCCTTCCCCAATCCCTTTTCCTCTCTTCACCAAACTAAGCAGAATATAAATACATTCCATGTTCCAAATATTAAAGTATGTGACAATAGTCCTCAAAAATGAATCCTTTGAAAAAACGTATTTCACTAGCTTATAGGACTTTGTTGCATGAGAATAGTAATTAGTCTTGTATCTCTCCAGGTTAGACTCTGAATTTGTGTAGTTGTTAGATGTTGCTTTGAATCCACTAGCAAATTTCAAGCTATCCATTCCTCTCAAAGCACCTAATTTCAACACACCATTGGTTTATTTCCTTCCATGCTGAAACATAATTTATCATTTTACTGGGTATTTAAATATATTATGGCATAAATATCTTCCATTATTGCTCCAAGAAGTATTAATGCCAGCCTACTAAATCAAATTCTGGCACCTCTTGAGACACTTGTTTCCAGAGATTTAACAGTTAAAATAAATAATACAGTTGAACAACATGCTGCAGATGATTCATAAATGTAATACTCTTTACACGTAAGTTACAGTTTATGTTTTGTTGTTGTTTTGTTTATAAAATGTCCTAGTAACTGTGTGCAAGCCTTTCTCTTAGATCAGGTTTATCAGTCACATTCAGAGGAGTTATACCAGGAGTTACATATCTATAAAACTATTTGAATTTCTGCTCTTTTTAATCTTTGCATATTATGTTTTTCTCCACTGCCAACCATAGAACTGTTTCTTTACAAACTTAACTTCTAAGTATGTGACTGATTTTACTGACTTTAAAGTTAGGCAAGTGCCTAAGTGTTATGCACAGTATAAAAACTTGAGAACCACTAAAAGCAGAAAATAACTTTCATTATGTCTCTACAACACAGACAATTATTTGCCTTTTCTTGATACACATTCTGATCCCTAGCAGGAGGTTACCGAAGTATGAAAGCATAATAAAAAAGTCAGCATGTTAGCAGAACTGAATCCATTCATCATAAAATCCAGCAGCACCACATTTGCTATCTAGCTGAACTAAAGCCCAGAACAAACAAATTGCCTTGGCATCTTACCGTTGTCTGTCAATCAATTTTGTCCTCAAGAGTACTGCAGTGAGTTTAGAGCTCAGGCTAGCTCCTAAATTCCTAGTATCTCCTTGCCTTTCATGGGTCATGTTCTTTCAAGAATGGGATCAAGATCACTGCTCAAGTCTTATGGGACTTAAAAGTCATTATATGCTGACTTCATGCACTAATAACATGGAATATTTTGGAAACCTAGACATAAGAGGAACTGTATTTTATTGATGATCCCTGTAGTCACCAAAATTTCTCAGAACATCACTTTTCTTGAAGGCAGTGTGACACCTTCTTGATATTCACCTTTCTGAAGGCAGTGTGACACCTGCTATGAATAGACACAAGATGAGTCCAACAATATCCTTTCAACAGCTCTCAGAAAGACTAAGGGAATACAGTTTCACACTTATTTGAATAGTCTTGGGAAATCCTGTCTTTCTATGTTTCTGATTGCCTATTAGACAGCTGTAGTTTTAATTTCCATTTAATTTTCATCCATTGAATTTAAAAATGCTATTTATTTTAATCTAAGATGTTTGCTCGTAACTGAGTTCTAATTGCTAAAAAACAGGTTCCAGTACAGTTATTAAAGACATATTTGATTGACTGAGGTAGATAGTTATAATTTTCTAGGCTGTACAAATTAGTTATCATTGATCTGCTTCACATTCCATGCATAACTATGTATATGTGCATATATAATATATATATATATAATTTTAATCTTGTTTAATAGCTGAGGGTTATTAGAATAATTTCTGATCATGTTGATTCATGATACACATTGGTATATTTTAGAAGAAACTGAAAAATTAATAAGTAAGCTAAGAACTTGCTATTATTGATGTGTACATACAAGCAACAAAATCATTTTTAAAGTAAAAGCAAACTGGATGTTTGAGCCTTTTTTCTTGCTTCTTTATGATGTTTCTTTGGAAAAGCCTTTGACTTTTGATGTTATGATAACATGTTGGCATAAAGTCAACTAATACCAAACCATTCTTCTGTGCCATGAGAAAATTATAAGAATTTTCTTGTAATTGCAGTCAGATGTGACAGCCTTCAGCACATGTACCTCATTAGTTTTATATGCAAATCTTAACCTGCCACGATTTAATGTTATTGCCTATACTGAATTCTTTTGTTTATCTACTGAATTGGTGGAATTGTAGAATATTAATTTATTTTTCAATGAGAAACAACATAAAGCTGAGCTGTAAATAGTATTTATATGGATTCTTCTAACCACTAACATAACAACTGGGGAAAAAAAAAAAAAAAAAAAAATCACTTTAAATAATCCAGTTACAGATTTTGTTTTATATTTATTTTGAGTTCAGGCCCGAATCTCTTAACTTCTTTCAGGAGAACAAATAAAAAGAATTAAAAGTTTTGTTGGTAGTAAAACATATTGAGAAAAGAAATACATTGACAATAGCTTTGCTTCTAATAAGCAATCAAGCATAAATATCTGCACCAACATTTTCATCAACATAAGCTCTAGGGCATTTCTGTGTTACTTCCTTCCCCTCCCCTCCCCTCCCCTCTCCTCCCCTCCCCTCCCTTCCCCTGCCCTGCCCTTCCTTGGCTAAAGAAATAGAAGAAGGAGACAAGTATACTGTCCTAGGTCTTTTCTTGGCCAAGATACCCACCATCCTAAGACAACTATATAAACTTGTATTTAGTAAAAGTATTTCTTAAATTTATTGTCTTTTCTTATTTTTTTTTCAAGCTGTCTTGTACAATTACCAAATTTTAGAAAGCATAAAAAATCATTCTGAAAATTGAAGGTGAAAAATAGACCTAATATTTTGTTCAGGTAATTTAGATATTTTAGTTTATTTTAGGATCCTGCAAAAAGCCAAGAGGCAAGTAGAACACGTTTTTCACAGTACTATACTTTGCATGGGTAAAATCACAATAGATTTTCCTCTATTTTGCTTGAAATTGGAAATATGGTGTTTCTTAGGATTTTTATTTTGTGGACAGGACAATTCACTATTCAGGTTTTGTTTCTTAATTTGCTATATGCATATAAGACTATATGGCAAAGGTAGTATTTTTAATTTCATAAAAATAGAGGCAGATCCTAATTTTGAAGTGATATCATGCCTGGAACAGTGTTTTACGAAGTTCTCATTAAGTGAAAAGTTCAGCACCATAAAGGTCTTCTTAGGAAACTTTTGTGTTATTATATTTTATATACTGGAATATATGTGTCTCCTAACATGTGTATATATATTTTGACAAGTGATCTTTTCTCTGGCCACTTGATTTGAACTTCTATCTTTTCTTTCTGTGAACAATGACACATTTTTAAAGTTAATTAGCTTTGGCTAATATAGTTCACCTCATTTTTAATCACTGAGAAGTGAAATATAGGTATATAAGTAAACAATTAAGATAGCAAGTAATATTCAACTATAGCATTCCAGGGACTGATATAAAATGTTTTATTCTGAGGAGCAAATTGTCTTCTATTGATGGAGATATTTTTAAATCTCTTAAGATGGGAGTTTACATAATCAAAGTGGCTACTTATGCAGACCAAAGTGTATTTACCACTTACTCATATTCAAAGTGACTTGAAAACATCAAGTACAGAGCACAGAAAAATAGTCTTGTGAAATAAAGGCACTATTTTGGTGACGTTACAGAACTATAAAAAAAAGGTGTGAGAGAAATACATATATAAAAAAAGGATGATCATCTAGCAGTCAGAAACCGTAACAAAGCCTTTGAAAAATCCCCTTTTTGGCTATCCTGCACATGCAACCTCTGCAACCTCTTTGCTAAACTCTACACACTTAATATGCATATATATATATATAAATTCATATAGTGCTAGAAAGAGTTCAAATACTCTTTAGTTCAGTATTCTTGGCACTTAAGGTTGGAAATAAGGAAAAGCTGGAGAAAGTTGTGTTAGATTTTCTTCTGATCTTGTAATTGTGTCAATATATTAACAAGTGACTGCTTAATGTAAATTCAAAATGTCTATTTTCATGGCCAGAGTTCTTGAACTTGGGTTCAACTTAAGAACCTAACCTTAGAGCCCTCACAGTGACCCCAGGGCTCTATAAAGCCTCCTATAAAGCTTTTATGTCTTTCTCTAAATGTCTTAGGAGAAGACATCTGGTAAAATAATAATTTTAAATCTTGCAGAGATCTGAACTATGGAAGGTCTACAAGATTGCTGCTTGTACTCAAGTACTCAAGCAAGGTGATTTCAGATAAGGTTATTTCTGAGACTGCACAGTGAAGACATTCCCCACATATTTCACTGACTCCAAGTCTCAATTTTTACATCTGCTTGAATAAAATGCAGTTGCATCCCTTCTCTAACCACAATGGACAAAATAGTGTATATATTTTTACATAAATAGAAAAAAATCATAAGTAGAATAAATTAACTACATAATCAATTAACTTTCGTCTTTATAGACTCAAGTTCTGAGCAAATTAAATCAAGTTTGTTCCAAAGAAATTAGGTAAATGATTTTAAAAAATAATAATCCTCACAAACAAATCAAAATGAAATGAAACAAGCAAACAACAAACAAGTAGCAGACCCTCAAATTAGAATACATATGGATCAAAAGCTGTTCCACTACACAGTGCAATTTCCAGAAAGGGCTGTATATATATTTTCCAGTTAATATTTGTCTCTACACATTCTTTATTACCATGTTGCAATCTGTATTACCTATTTTAGACATTATCGTGCAAATTTTATTTTCTATATTTAGCAGATACCTAAAAAATTTCAGATTTCTTTCAGTGATATACTTCAATATGATGCACAGCATATTTTTGGAATAAAAAAGGATTTAGTATATCTGTCAAGAATCTGTAAATCCATGATAATTTTATCTATACACACTCAATGTACCTCATATACTGTCTTCTCCATCAAGATATCCAGATAACTCAGCAATCAATTTTATTCATTTTCTGTGAACTACTGAAAATTCAAACTATTTCTCTTTCTCCAGTCACAGTGGTTCAGCTCCAGGTGTTATATTCAGCATTAGAACCTGGTGAAATAAGGTGAAAGCATTCTCCTGAAAATTAGAAACATTATTTTAAAATTATTTAGGACAAGAGAGGACCTGGAATCCATCTTCTGTTTTTGGACATCTACTCTAAATGCTAAACACTAACAGATGACTGAGTTGTTATGAATGAACTCTGCCTTTCTGATTTTTTAGTCGTATAACACCAGTGAAAGTCCCTATCACCATCTGTAACATGGACAGAGATATTCCCTTTGGATTATTGAAGTGTTTGATTTTTGTGGTGGGAGAGGGCAAACCCTGAACACACAGTTTTCTGCAAAGCATCCTCCCTCTATATGTTAAGCTGGGAGCCTAAACACTTGATGGCTCTGGATTTCACTCTAGATCCAGACATTTTACAACTCTTACATTGAAGAACTGCATGATCACATACATGACATCCTGAGGCCATCTAGAACAGTCTCTTGCTCAGAACATATCCAGTTTATTTATTATTTTCTTTCATATAAAGTGTCATTGCCTTTAAACAGTTTGTAAGTTGAAGGTGAGTGATGGTTTTAATTTGCCATTTATTCAGAACATTGTTAAATATAGTATAATTGTTTTCATAGAACTGTTGGCATTTTAACTGTATGTTTAACTTGCAAGTTTGTCCAGCACAGTACAGATCATATGGATTTTACTTATATTAGTGAACTGGATAAAACTTAATCCTAATGCCCTACTTACTGATAAAGTTAGAGTTACACAAAGCAGTTTTGTTTGCTGATTATATCATCTTCACAGCATCTAAAAAACTGCATTAACCATATAATATAAGCAGCTTACTTTTATTTTAGTACAAAAAAAAAAAATAAATATCCCATCAACATTTGACAAACTTACATTTTCCTGTCATCTAACCATCTAACTTCCACTTTCACAAGTGCGTATATTTGGTAAAATTGAACATTTTATGTAAACTTTATTTTAACAATATCTATCCCTAGATAGTGGTGGGACAAGGGTTTAAATTTAGCACTTCTATCATCATCTGAATCATTCCCATCTGCACTGAAAAGTCCCTTGCCATCTGTACCATACCTGATAACTTAGGCAGGCAATACAAATATTTCCTGTGTTATTTCCAACAAGGACTTTTTTTTTTTTTTTTTTTTTTTTTTTTTTTTTTTTTTTTTT
>NC_048893.1:120326823-120356301 GCF_011077185.1 Oxyura jamaicensis
TTTTTTTTTTTTTTTTTTTTTTTTTTTTTTTTTTTTTTTTTTTAAGCAAGGGCCATTTCTCTCATAGGCTCTAATTCAGCAAAACTCTAAATCTACACCTAAAAATATTTCTTTGTCAAACTGAACAATTGATGAAGAGTTCTTTCAATTTATTTTGGGAAAGTTTCTTCTTTAGGAATTAATGTAGCTAGATCTGTGTGATAGACATTTTCTCGTCCTTACTCAGGAGGATTCTTCATTTGACTAACAGACCATAAACTCAGCCCATGCTCCTGGTGTTTTTGGAGCACCTTAAGTATGAAGAGTGATCATGGAAAGGAAAATTTTGATCTGAGGATCACCAATGAGTACGTATACTAAAATTTCTGCATTAGGAACAATGCCAGTGTTCCTTTCCAATGGAACACTTTCCCATCTTGTGATCAGGGAAATATTACATTCAGGAATAACCTTTAATACTAGGCATTACTAAAAGGCCAACACAATAATCCATGTATCTCTAAAAGCATTTTTATAAAATGAATAAACATTATCAGAGAGTGAATATGTCCTGTTAGTTATCTTGCATAACGAGGAGCCAAATACACATATAAACACCACTTAAAACATCAAAAACAAAATAAGGGAACGTGAACTTGCATAGTCCAAAGTTTCTAAATTTTCTGATTATGAAATACTGGACATGGGCTTGTTTTTTTCTGATGTTTTATTTACAGTTGAAAGATTGCATCTAAAGATTAGCCTTGTCTCATTGTCTTGACGCACATTTCAACCCCACAGGAGCTGAAATCCCATCAAATCCCACCGACAGAAATCATTTCACAGTATTTACTTTGCTTTACATATTTGGATCCTAACTTTAACCCTCAAATGCGTAGTCTCCCTTTGCACTTGATCTTTGGTGCAATAAACGTGTACACTATTGACTGTATCACAGGGTTCAAGATTTTGTCTTCTTCATGTGGAAAGATAAAAGAAATTTAGTAGTTTACAGAGTATGCAAGATTGAATATCTATTTTTTTTTTCCACTGTTAGACATTATTTTCAGAGGTAAGTATTCTCCAGATCTTCACTTAAATAGTCTGAAAAAAATATTTTTCTTAAATTTATATCCCCAAATTAATTTTCCTAGGCCTTCAACCATTCTTTTCAATCTTATTTGAATATTTTGAATAATTTCCATATCCTTTCACTGCAGATGGCATGTAGTTGTACAGATCTGCAATTAAAAAAAATATATAGTTGGATAAAAAAGCAAATTATGCCATACCTCCCTAATAACATGACTATTATCATTGTGTTAGCTAAATTTTTGACTTACATTTCTGAGATGGCAATATCCAGATCTTTAAATATCCAACATGTGTTTCTGCATAGGGCAGATTTTAAAAGAACCTTGAAATGCATGAACAGAGTATATCAGAAGACTTCTAACCAGAAGTTAAATATATGAGTATATACAGAATATATGTAAATATCAATTGAGAATTAAATCAATGTGCACACTTGCAGTCCAGAAAGTCAATCATATCCTGGGCTGCATCAAAAGAAGTGTGGCCAGCAGGTTGAGGGAGGTGATTCTCCCCATCTGCTCGGCTCTTGTGAGACCTACCTGGAGCCCTGTATTCAGCTCTGGGGCCCACAGTACAAGAAGGGCATGGAAGTATTAGAACGAGTCCAGAGGAGGGCCACATAGGTGATCAAGGAGCTGGATCTTCTACAAAGGCAGGCTGGGTCAGTTGGGGTTGTTCAGCCCGGAGAAAAGAATGCTAAGAGGAGAACCTTCCAATACCTAAAAGGGGCCTGAAGGAAAGCTGGGTAGGGACTCTTTATCAGGAAGTGTAGTGATAGGACAAAGGGGAGTGGCTTTAAACTAAAGGAGAGGAGATTTAGATTAGAAATAAGGAAGAAATTTTTCACTGAGAGGGTTGGTGAGACACTGGAATATGTTGCCTAGAGAAGCTGTGGATGACCCATCCCTGAAAGTGTTTAAGGCCAAGTTGAATGGAGCTGGTCTAGTGGAAGGTGTCCCTGCTCACAGTGGGGGGTGTGAGGGGTGTGGAAGGATGGAACTAGATGATCATTAAGGTCCCTTACAACCCAAACCATTCAATGATTCTAAGATAAAAGTTTTTTATTCAAATATTGTGTCCCAATTTTGTTGTGCAAACATAACAAAATGTTATGCCAAGTCACTATGACTAAATCACAAGCTGTGTGAAACCCCTCTTCTATCAATCCTTTCTCTAGTACAAACTCTTTTTTTTTTTTTTTTTTTTTTTCCCTTGGGGGGGGGGGGTGAGTCTGGAAGGAATTCAGCTTACTTAGCTTTATATATCTTACATGAGCTTCACCTCATTTGAAGTGAGGATTTGGGGTCTTTTCTCCAGTATCCACAGTATGTTGTTCATTGGGTTGAGTTGTTTTTGCATTTCCTTCAGTCTTTCACCTTGCTAGCTGCAAGTTTGATTCCACACCGCGATTATGTACTGGAATACTGTTGTCCAAATTGCAGATGGTAAATTAGAGCTCTCCAGGAGCTAAGATTAAAGACTAGTTTAGACTCCTCTACAAAAGAATGTATACTTTGACATCCTGTATTATTTTGCTAATTGATCACCAAAAAAAAAATATATTCTAAAGGGAAAAACATTCATTTTGACTCATATATACTTAGGTTCACAAAAAAAAATGTCTTCCTCTTGCATCATTGCTATTTTTGGCTAATATGCCTTGCAAGTAAGCTTTTAAATGTAGTATGAGGTAAATGTAAATTTAAATGTAAATTCTGTACATGGCTATGTAAAAGCTTATTTCACGTGGATTGAAAAAAATACATATACACTGTACACTATTGATATTCTTAGAAATAGTTAGCAATTTCCAGAGTTGTAAAGCAAAGCAAATAGAGCCTCTCTTAGAACAGTGCTCTTTATGCCCTGTTTCCATCATTTGTTCCACCTTTTCTGCTCAGATGAAATTACCATTAAAAACAATCTCCTATGAAAGCTTTCTTTTGGCACATGGTAATATTACATAGTAAGTACCAGAATTACCATTTGGCACTGGTAATATTACATAGTAAGTACCAGAAATGTTAAGGTAATCAAAATCAATGCTTATTCAAAAGCTTAATGTGCTTTCTGAGCTTATTTTTCTGCATGAGGCTTCTTGGTATGTATGTATGGAGTATGTATGAAGTTACATCGTTTACCATCTTAAGATGCATTAATCCTTTGTTCATAAATCATGCTTATATTCACAAACATTTACAATTTTAGATAGTGATATACCTTTTTTACCTTAGTTATAAGTTTGGAGATACTACCTTCCTTGCATTTTATCCCAAAATGAAGATTTTATTTTTTTATTTTTTTTCCAGAGCAGTTTGTTCATCCAGAATTTAAAATTCTCATCTCTTTCCTGATTTCCAACTTTATCATGACTAACTTTCCTGTAAAACCATGAAAGTGGGATTAAAAAAAGAAAGATTTATCAAAAAAAGTATATGAAATATAGATATAGTGGTCAGATAGAGCCAACTTTTTTTTTAAACAGATACCAGCTTTTTTTTTTTTTTTTTTTTTTTTTTTTTTTTTTTAAGCTCTCACATGCAGTGCATTGGTTTCTCTTTTAAAGGAAATACTTTGTGAAGAAACACATGATTGTTAGTCTGTGCACACCCAGAAATAAAAGAAAGCTTATTCCGGCATTAACAACCTAATTTCCAAAGAGGATTACTCTCATATGCAAAGATCAATGAAAGTATTATTAAATTTCCCAGGCTTTTTGCTTTCCTGTACAAAGCTGATACTGCCAATTATTTTAAAGATGTCCAATTCTAATTTCAGGGGAATATTTTTGGCATGAACTAGAGGGATGTTGAATATTTTATATCAATCTGGTCTCATAAGGAGTTCTAAACTATTTAATACCTTATAAGATGTCATTGGGCTAAAAGGAATCACTTTAATAAGAAGCCATCTCACAATCAATACTGTCAACTCTATGGACATTTTATTTTTTTTCCTAACAAATGCTTTTATCTCATTATCTGATAAAACAATGAACCAATTGATCCTAGATTAGTAGTATTTCCATACTTAGCCTAATTCTGGAGCATCTGAATAGTCTAATTTATCTTTGACCTCAGAAAGTGCCTTAGAGTATTTTCCTCTGCTGTGTGAAAAGAAGTACTTGTGTCTAATTCACTTGAACTAATGTATTGAAATACTTATGACAGCAGAAAATGTTTGGCTTACCAAAAGACTGCAGAGTCATGATCATGTAAACTGTTATCTTCCATTAGTTGCTCAGAATTTGTGATCAATTAACTGGTTTTACTATTCAGTCTACCTGTTTTAAGTAACAAAAAATATCCAAAAAGGATAACTGAATTTGGAGACTGAAAAGTCCAAGCTGTGAGAAAAAGAGTTGTGTTTTTGCAGTAGAATGTGTTTTGCTTCATCACCTGTCCAGGAACTGGGATGAGGTTGACCAGCCTGTAGTTCTCCAGGTGCACCTCCTTGCTCTATTTGATGATAGCAGTGATGTTGGCTTCCTTGCATTCTTCAGGAATATCCCCCATTCATCACAACATTTCAAAGAAAACTATTTCTATTTATTTCTTTTAAAAATTGAAAAAAAAAATATCCAAGAATATTTGTGAATATTCTGAGAAAATTCTGAGAATAAAAATTCTGTGAATACTCTGAGAGAAAAAAAATACATACGGAAATGGTAACATAATCACTTTTGATTCCATTTTTGGTGGATTTTGGAAAAGTAAGCCTAGATAACAGAAAGAATTAATAAGCAAAGTGCCATTAAGTATATACATATAGTTATATACATACTGAAGATGAAGGTACTTATCCAACAAAAATTCTTTCCTTCAAAAATTGTTTTATTGAAAACCAGAAAATAACACCATGCTACCACAATACAGCAAGGGAATTGGAACCTAAGAATGGCACTGTGTTTGGCCATGGACATTTAGGGTGGGACTCAGTTGCCTGTATGCAGACATCTCATTCTTAAGTGTTTGAGACATTTATGTGGAGGTAGTAGAGTAGCTAGATAATCAATAGACGTTTTGTGTGTTTCTGGGGTGTCATGTGGAAACAACAGGAAAAACTATAAGACACCTAGAGTGGTACTGGAAGCTAATTATTAGATCTTGAAGGAATGCAGATCACAAATGAAGATATTTACATGTATTTCCATGCAGGAGTGGCATTCAGGAATCTTTGCTTCTCTTCCCTAGCTCCACCTACCACCACAGAAGGGCAGAGGCCTCCTGCATGTTTCTGGGTCACATTTGTCAGGGTCACGTTGAAGGCTTGGGTTCCGCACAGTATTTTGGAAGGCATTAAATGACTCTCTTTAGGTACTTAAACTTCTGTCTGTGTGTCTCTGTGTGGTCTAGTTCCTGTTATGTGCAATGGAGTATACAGCTGATGCTGTATACATATTGTTTTATTCCATTCAGCTGACCAAACCTAACTGTCTATTTACGATGAACTGAACCATGCTGTAGACTTTAAATTCATTGACTATAATGAGAGTTTAGACATTAAGAACATAGGCATCTACTATGAGATCTAATAGTTTTTATGAACTCCATATGGATTCATGAAATGCTGACCTTGTTAACAAGTAATATAAATTAAAAAAATAAGGAGTTAGTAGGATAATGATCTGGAAATCATTGGCTACAATGAATGAAGAAAATCTTACTTTTGCAGCAGCTATACACGAACAGTGTTTTAAACCAGGAGTGCTACTCACTGCTAATGAGCTTTCTTCCAACTTCAGTTTGAATACTTCTACACAACAATGCTAGACTGGAGCAATAAACAAGAAGAGCAAGGAATTGAAAATAGGCAGCACAAAAAGCAAAAATAACAAGACTGTGTGGCAATAGTTATAACATGAAACAGTTAACTCATTTGCAACTAAAAGATTCCTGGAAACGCCCACTGTGGGAAAAAGTGGGAAATAGCCAGCAAGATAGACTTAATTCTAGTCAATATTTTTATTTTTATTATTTAAGTCTAGAAGAATACTTGACATTTTCAGATTGAATAAGAATCTACCTCTACTATTCTCTGTATTGTCTGCTATTCCCATATGCTGCTTACCTATGACTTTTTTTCTGTTAGAAAGTATTATGTGTCAAAATCACTCTTAAAAGTTTATTTCATGCTGTATTTGCTGCATATTAACAGACAATTAGATCACATACTTTCCTAAGCATTCAGTCAATACCTTTGTCCCTGTTTAGCACCATTATCTATTTTAAAATATTTTAAGTATTTAAAATGATGTATTTTTCACTTTTCCTCCAAAGCAGAAGACATTCCTGGACAACTTATTCCCAAATCCCAAAGTATTTGGATAACAGGAGCTTAAACTTAAAGATAAGACAGTGCTAAAAAGAAGAAAATAGATATTTTTCAGAAAGCAACAACACAGAAAGTTTTGGTGTACTCTTTCTTTAAAACTCCAATTTTATTACTTTCTAAGTTTAATGCAACTATTCTACAATAGAATAAAGTGATTTCAAGAGTATTACCGGGCTTTTTCTATCCCAAATCCCATCAAAGTGATGGAGATCAAACTTTGACAATGGAAAAGAAGCTTTTCCCTTATTCTATAGCAACCTGCATGCAGTAAAAAATAAATTTATGCTCAAAAGCACAGAAAAAAAGGGGAAAAAAAAGACAAAAGATCCAGATTCTTTAGAGATGTATTCCCATTTTAGAACATTTCCATAATAGCCTATTTATGTACTTCAGATTAGTTGTATACTCTGACCAATTTCAGTATAATTTAAAAAGCTGAAAAGCTTTCCATTTTTTTTAGAAACAAACTAGTACTTCAAAGGAACAGAAACACTCTGCATAAATCTTTTTTTTTTTTTTTTTTTTTTTTCAATAAATTCTTAAATAGATGGAGATAGTATTATAAGAAGCCTTCTTCTGGCATTCACTTTATGCCACCTAACTAAAATGTTCTGTTCTGTTGGCACAGATTCAGCAATGATATCTGATTCTCTAGGTCCTCCTAAACAGTGCTAATAAGGGTTATAAAATATATTAAAATAACACATCCTAAAACCCTCTCAGATCTACAATCTCAAATGCATTTTGTTGACAGTGGATGGAGTGCACCTGACCAGGTGGGGCAAGAGTGTTATGGGCAGCAAACTGGCTGTACTTACTAGCAGAGCTTTAAACTAGATTCGGTGGGGGAAGGGGATGTACTTCTGAGTTATAGAGAAGAACCAGGGAACACCAGCACTTTAGGAAGCAACAGGAAAATACATGTGAATTGTCCCAAATGAATTAGGGGGGATCCTCTAAAAAAAGTGATGCGGCCCATAGCCCTGATGAATTGCCTCTACACCAATGCACACAGCATGGGAAACAAGCAGGAGGAGCTGGGAAACGATGCAGTTGTAAAACCATGATCTAATTTCGATCACGGAAAACTAGTGGGACAAATCACAAAATTGAAGCACTACAATTGAGGATGGCAAGTTTTTCAGAAAGAAAAACTTTTCAGGTAGGCAAAAACTTTTCAGATAGGCAGAGAAGGAGAGGTGGGGGTGTTGCCTTCTATGTTAAGAAATGGATAGATTGCAAAGAGATGCCTCTGAGAAAGAACCATAAACAGGTTGACAGCTTGTGGGTAAAAATTAAGGACTGGACCCGTAAAAGACACCTTGTGTTTGGATTCTACTACAGGCCGACTGATCAAGGGGAGCCTGTGGATGAGGACTTCTTGCTTCAACTACAAGAAGCGTCACACTCTAATGCTGTCATCCTGATGGGGGACTTCAACTACCTGGATGTCTGCTGGGAAAGCAAAACAGCAGGCTGTAAGCAATCCAAGAGACTCTTGGAATGCATTGAGGACTATTTCCTTCTCCGGATACTAGACAAACCAACTCGAGAAGTGTTACTGGGCGTGGTGCTCGCCAATGCACATGAACTCATTAAAGAGGTTAAGACTGGAGACAGTTTGAGCTGCAGCTACCAGTCTGGTTGAATCTGTGATCTTCAAGAATATGAGCCTGGCAAAGAGCAAAGTCAGGGCCCTGAAAAGTGAAATTCCAAGACCTAGTGGACGTGATTCCTTGGAACATTGTCCTTAGGGACTAAGGAGCTGAACAGAGCTGGCAACCCTCTGAACTCTGCCATCCAGCCAATTATCAATCCACCTCACTGTCCACTCATCTAGCCCACACTTCCTGAGCTTGTCTGAGAGGATGTTTTGTGGGACAGTGTCAAAAGCCTTTCTGAAATCAAGATAGACCACATCCACCACTCTCCCTTCATCTACCCAGTTAGTCATCTCATCATAGAAGGATAGCAGATTGGTTAAGCATGATTTTCCCTTGGTGAATACACAAGGACTTGTAGCAAACACCCACAACAGTATCAGCTGTGGTAGCCTGCCCTTTAATCCTTGCCCATAAGCTCTCAACTTGCTCTTCATCCACCCCTAGGCAGAGCTCCACACATTCCAGTTGCTCTCTCACATAAAGAGCAACTCCACCACCTCACCTTCCTGGCCAGTCTTTTCTAAAAAACACGTAGCCTTCCATGACAGCATTCCAGTCACGTGAGCTATCCCACCAATGTCTTTGTGATTGCAATTAGATCATAGGCTTGCAACTGCACGTGGATCTCCAGTTCGTTGTTTGTTTCCCATACTACATTCATTAGTATGCAAGCATTTCAGGGAGCTGAAACGCTTAGCTCTCATGTTGCATGTTATGCATAGAAACACTTCAGACGTCTTTCATTCAACTCAGACCCTTGTGGGTTAGACTGAAGGGCCTCACTAGCATGCAGTTCCTAAAAAACTGGTGTGCACTCCCATAGCTTATCACTGGTGGGCCTGGTTTTGTGCCTTTCGCCCTTCAAATCTAGTTTAAAGCCCTGTCAATCAGCCCTGCTAACTCCTGGACAAAAATCCTTTTCCCACTCAGAGAAAGGTGCTCCCCATCAGGAGTCAGTAGGTCTGGTGTCAGGTAGACCTTCCCATATTCAGGAAACCCAAAACTGTGTCGGTGGCATCAGCCTCGGAGCTACGTATTGATCAGGTGGGTCTGCCTGTGCCTTTCAGTATTGATCCCTGCTACTGGAAGAATGGAGGAAAATACTACCTGTGCACCTGATCCTTCAACCAATTGCCCCAAAGCCCTAAAGTCCCTTTTGATCACTCTTGGACTTCCATTTGCCATCTCATCAGTGACAACAACAACAACAACAACAAAAAGTGGTAATCACCAGAGGGACGTACCAGGTGGGTGACTTTCCAAGCAACATCTCTTACCATGCTTCAGCAAGACAGCAGACCTCCATATAGGTCAGGTCTGGACAACAAACTGGGCCCTCTCTTAGGGAATCTCTCTTAGGGCCCTCTCTTAGGGGAATCGAAGGGATTCCCCTATAACTATAACCCTTCTCCCTTCTTTATTTCCTGAGGGGGCTTTTTGTGATGCAGAGCATAGGTTTACTTGCCCTGGGTAACTTCCCCATTGTGGACAGACCTCTATCCACATCATCATTTGCTTTCCTATCAAGTTTCAGAGCCTCATACCTGTTGTGTAAGGGCACATGGGAAGGTGATGTAGGCAGCAGGGGGATTTGCCTGCTGCACCAAACAGGAACCTGTTTCCAGTCCCATCTCTTAAATCCCTTACCTCTGCCTGGCAGCAAGTGGGTCAGGAAACCTTTGTTTCTTGCACAGTCACTGTGGCTGGCTGATGAACCTGCCTCAGGGATGGCAGAACCCTACCCCACCAGTCAATCTCGTTTTCTGACTCCCTGATGCTCCTCAGGCTGCCCACCTCCTCTCAAAGCTCTGCCACCAGGTGAAGCAGTTCTTCAAACTGGGCACACCTCCCACAGCTGTGCTCTCTGCTGCTGTCCTGTACTGGCATAAGAGTAGGGGACACCTGGCAGCCTGAAACCAGGGTGGCATCATGTTTCCCCCTGGAACTCTGTCTGGGAGGCTGCATTGGCTGTGGTGGGTGCTAAGCTCCATGAGGCCATGGCCTTCTGCCAGGTGGATACCATTGCTCTTGGGACAACCTGGCCAAGATTCAGCACCCTCTCTGCTTGCCCTCCCTGTGTGCACTGTCTCACAAGCTGCTGCGACACACCCTAGCTGATGCACCATGCCCTGTTTGTCCGTCCTGTTTGCCAGCTCCTGGTCACTTGTGCTCTCCAGGGGCTTCCTTTTTATGACAGAGGGGGGGCACTCCTGGCTCCACCCAAGATACCTCAGCAACCCTCACAAGGGATGCAGGGTCCTGGTGGCTCACTTGGCTGCCTCAAAGGGGCCTTGATGAAGGGAAGCCCCTTAACACTGTGATCCCCTACTCCACTACAGATATGTCTACCCCTGAGCCAATTACCTTGACAATCAATCTATGATCCTGTGATTCTATGAACCAATAGAGTCAATGCTTATAAATAATGGATCTGCTTCTAGTGTCTATTAAAGGTTTAGACAGTTTTGACCTAAACAGACCTAATAGTGTTTTAGTATCTCAGTATATTTAAGGGATTTCACCACCTACATATATTAACACCATGGGACCTGATAGAGTGACTACATTTCAGCATGTATTTTCAACAAAGGAAAGACTCAGCTGCTTGTCAGAACTGTCTCAAAGTATTCAGTCCAATAGACCTGGTGGAGTTTCAAAACTATAATTAGCTTTTATCTTTTACGACATACACATCTTGAGAATGCCTTATAAACACATATATTTCCAGGAAAATCTACAATTCGCCTCTCTTTGCAGTATGTGATACTTGCTACAGTATTTTTTGGATAAAGAACCTCTATGAAGAACCTCTAACAAAACATGATATATTTAAATTATGTAGCATGGCAAAGTACTGCGTAAGGGGTTTCTACACTGTGTGACATACCAAAAATTCTCAGAAGAAAATACTCTGCAGATCTCTTATAATAAGCCAAGTTAACATATTTTTCCAAACAAATAATAATGACATAATAATAATAATATAACAATAACAATAAGCCCTATTTATACTGATAGGGAAAAAATAACATGATGAAGTTGGTTTTTCTGCCTTATTCATATTTAGTTGAAGGGGTTTCGATTACAAAATGTAGTTTTTCATACATAAATTTTTTTATACATACATTTTTTTTTCATACATAAATTTTTTCATACATACATTTTTTTTTTCAAAAAAAAAACGCCACCACCACTAAAAGAAACACACACACACACAAAAAAAAACCACCAGATAAATGGTCAAAAAATAATTGAAAAGAAATTGGAATGAAACAAAAAAAAATGTCAGAATATGTATCATTGTAAAAATGCATACAGCACATTCCTTTTGCACTTCTTTTACTGACAGTTTTCATTCCTTTATATCAGAAAGCATACAGTATAGCTGAAAACAGTACGCAAAAGAGAAGCGTGTATTAATTAACTAGAGAGAAGTAAGAAAAGAGCTCTCATGTTTAGAAAAGAAATGAATATCACAAGATAGAGATACATAGAAAATCATGGAAAACAGGGAAGAAGTGATCAAGGTGTGATATGCAGTAGTTCGCAGGAAATACAGTGACATTTCCATACTCTTTTCCTAAACCTCTACTTCCCCTCTGTATAGTTTTAATTGAGCATTCAGTCCAATTTAGTACAGCAGTTTCTGAGTTAAGTTGCGTTACAAAGGTCTGACAAGATGAAGGTAGTGTTTGGTTTCAGACTATTTTATAGTGTTTCTAGAAGAGTTTCTGATGTTAATTCTCAGTTTAGTAAATATGATTTGAAGAGCCATGACTTTTGGGACATTGATCTGACTGTACTATGTGTGCATGTTGGGCATCTTCCCCTAAAACAATCAATGTACTACTTACCCTCAGTGAAATTATTATTTTTTATTTTTAAGTGCAATCCCCATGTAAACCTTCTATCAATGAATGGATTAAATTATTAACCAAAAGGATGTTAGACAACAGGAACTAGCTCCTTGGCTTAGTTTTCGTATATTCAGATAAAGAAGATGCACGCCTATTAAAGAAGATCAAAAGACTTGTTTTTTCCAGTTTAGTAAAAAATATTTTCTTTAGTTCATGTTGCCCGGCCCTCCAGGTTTACCAATGTATGTAACAGAAAGATATTTTTTCTTTGAGGTATAATTAAAAATAAGCTGATGCTCTAAAGTCTTTAAAATGTTTTCATTTTGTGATGTAAACTAATTACATCATAATGCCTCTAAAAGGCTTCTGTATTGAATTATGATTCCTCTCACATCTTATTTTCTGTATAAGAAATGATTTAGTTTTTAATTCTTTCTCATATCTATCTACAGCTCTGAGCATGAGCAAAATCAAAATCATACAAATTCTAAATCTAAATAAAGATGGGTAAGAGCAAATTTTCATAAAGTTTATTTGTGTAGTTTTCACCTGGTGCAATTGAGATCTTCTAAGTAATGTTACTGTTATTCAGGCAATCAAGTAACTTCATAATTAGTTACTTCATAATTTCACTGAAATTTTGGGCCAGTAATTGCAGGCCATATTGTAAACTGTGGTTTCATCAATGAGCATGGACAAACACTCAACCTAAGCTGAGTGAACTAAAGAAGAAGAAAATACAGACATGGTTTAACAAATGTCTTTGTATGGCAACTCTTCAAGTCTTTTTTTTTTTTTTTTTTTTTTTTTTTTTTTAGTGCAAACTGTGTTGCAAAAACTATCTAGTTCTTCTACCTCAAAGAGGAAGTCAAAAGCATTCTTTATAACACATTCAGAAAAATGTCCCAGAATATTAGTATAATAGACTTAGATAGCAGACCAACTCTCTGATTTACAATGTTAATTCATTTACATGCACCGCTGATGTGTGCAGGTGCAAGCCAAGCAAAGACATTTTCTATTTCTATTTTGACCATCCACTCAAAGTTGGGAGAAATTGCTCTGCAGATAAGAAATATATATGTGTATGCATTTTGTATGCAATTATATCTTTACATGTATAAACTATACATAAGCACAGACTGCAGTGTTTGTGCAATTTGAAGGACTTCGGAGAAAAAGAAATAGAGTCAGATAAATAAATCTGACTTTATTAACAAAATAGCCTATATATGTAGAATGTTTTGAAATAATAGCTTTGCTATATTTTTCCTATGAATTAAGTAAGCATTTAATTATTGGGGCAGTTTCATTAAATTATTAGGGTAGCAATTATTATTTACTAGATTTATGATATAAGCCTCACAGAAACTCAACACATTCCCCTGAATGCTTGATAGTCTTAAAACTTTCATTTTGCATTTTGGAAAACATACCCAAAACATTCTTTATTACATAAAACAGACTTTCAGAGTAAAAGTGCTTTTCTATTAAACTTAGAAAAGTCAAATTTTGACAAATGTTAAGATACTGGAGACAATATAATCCTATTTCTCTTAATAGATAAACACATAACAGGGATAGCAGTATTTAGCATTTTTCACTTGTTTAAATCTCAGCCTTGAACTAATCCTATGTCAATGTCATAGAGGACTCTTAAGGAGTGCATGTATCTGCTTAATTAATATAATATTGGACAATATACATCATTCACTGTCTTTATTTTGACTTTGATGGAAAGAATACGTAGCTACCTAGTCTAAATTTTTATATCTTTAACTACATGCTGTTAAAGACATGTCCAAACAATGTCAGGGACACTTTCTGAATTAAATGATTAGCAAGAGCTCTGTACTGGTTGCCATTATAGAATTGCTGTGGTCATATGGTCAGAAGCCATCACAACAATAGAGTCAGACCAGAACTTGCCCTAGAGCTCCCAAAGACAGAGCTTCTCTCTTGGGAAGTATTTCTTTCTACTTTATAATTTTTCATATCCCTTCAGAGTCCTGAGGGGCTATGAATTGTCCTCTTGTTCTGTTCTATCCTGGCAGAACATACCTGTGACAAAAGGGACCGCAATGAGAGGACTAGGGACACACGCCACAGGCTACCAGGCATAAATTCCTAGCCCATGCAGCCACATGAATCTGTCCTTCCTCTTCCTTCTTATGCTCAGACAAATGACATTTGTAACTTTGTGGAACAAATGTGTAGCAACCCACCACCCAGAAGACCTGAGAAAAATGAAATAGTAAATTACTAAGAAATATATTCACAAACAAACATAGGCTAAAAATAAATTTTAAAAGCTTTTTATTTGACCATGTACATTAAAGTAGGATGAGCTTAGTTATTTCTGGTTATTTATTTGCTCTTAAAAACATTGAGTGAAGTCTGCAAAGGTATACAGAAGATGGGATCATCATTACTCTTGGAAAATCCCTTCTAAAATACATTCTCCTTGGCAAAATGAAAACAAACAAACAAACAAACATGTATATTAGAAAGTTAGTTAATTTCTATTAGATGCTGCCCAAGATTCTTTTGATTTCTTGTGGCCATGGTTATACCTTTGCAGCTGTAGAAACCATACAAATCAATTAAATGATGGACTGGTCTAGGCATGAAGAACTAAATTTTGAAGAATTTGCAGATAGAGAAAGTTGTGAAAACACACTTTTTTTTTTTTTTTTTTTTTTTTTCCATCATTACTTTCCCTCTCTTTCCATTGATCTCATACAGATCCTTATTTTCCAAAAGTAAAAAGCTGCGTCCTGTGGAAGTGGGACCTGTGGTTAAATCCTGTGTGGCCAAAAACAAACAAACAAACAAACCAACAAAACACTATTTTCCGTTTACCAAGTCAAATTCTCTGAAAGAAGTATTGTTGAGAAAAGAGTGACTTTTAGGAATTTTAGCAATGCTCTGATCATGGAAGAAAAATAGGTAGAAAAATCACTGTCTTTTTCAATAGTCACAAATGGTACGGAAGGAAAATAAATGTTAAGGTAGAAAATACTAAGGAGATGAATGGGGAGTAACTGTAGCAAAATTCATATGTACTCTGCACTTAAATAGCTTTATGTAAGAAAAATAAAAAGATATAAGCACTTCCTTTAATTTTGGGGAAGATCAGTTTACCCATTAAAAAATAAATAAATAAATAAATAAAAATTACATTTTCCGCTGCTGGGAACAATTATATCTTAGATGAATTCAATAAAATGTTTTTCATTTTTTTTAAAATCATAACAATAAATGTAAACTATTTTAAGTACTATACCCATTTAAAACAACTTTACTAGTCAATGATTATATGTTTATATATGAGTTTATATATATTCTTGTTTGTTTGTTTTTTAAAACCTTGCATCGGAATAAATAAATTAAAAAAATATCTATGCTTGTCCTACCAAGTAGGTAATGAGTTGCAGCAATGATGGTTTAAGTTAAGGAAAAATTATCTTTATCTTCTCTAGATAGTTGAATGACAAAAGAGAATATTGTGGAAACTGGGAGCTCTCTATTATTAGTTCTAAGCAACCTGACAGATGAACAGCTTTTATGGTTATCAGCTGATTTTGCACAGAAAGCAAAGCCTTCCTGTTTTTCTTGAACTTCTTTCCAATCACATGGCTGTAGTATAATAATTCACTTCATTCTCTGTCACTTACTCCAAATGCTCACAGTAAAATACTGAAGAAGATATAATGTTAAAGGTCAGATATTGGATGTATATTTGCTTCCATTAGATAGTACATATATAGATTGTTTCATTTTACTATTTCCTATAGTATCTAAACTTTTTTCCTGTACAACATATTTAAAAAACAAACAAACAGACGGCATGGTAAATGTTCCTTCTGCAGTTGTAATGTCTATATTTCTATATTTTTCAACCAGGTCAAACAAAACAACTATTTTCTTACGTAATAGGCATTCAGCTAAAATTATACACCCAAACCTCAGGTAAGAACTACTTGAATTAAATGGTCTAGCCTTTGTAAATAATAATTCTCATCACCTGAAGTCCCTTTAAAGCCTCTAGGCAAAAGCAGAGACATCTGGGTGATCCTTGGGCTGTGCACCCTCACACACTTACTGTAGACTGTTAGTTGTTGCTCCTCACATGAAGCTGCCTTTCCCACAAAAATTAATCATTCTGAGTCACTGTACATGAACTCCCTTCACATCCAGTGGCTAAAATACTGGGCATCTTCTCCCAACACATTTTTTTTTTTTTTTGATCTGCTTATTATTGTAATGTAATTGTAATGATGTAATACATTGTAATGATGTAATCTAAAGCAGCAGCCTGTTGATCATGAAATGCTCCACTGAAAATTCAGCAGTGCTGCTCACCAGTTTCCCAGCAACATTTCTCATCCACCCCTTATTCACTGCCAGCAAAAAGTTCTCCGTCCTTAACACCATGACTTGGCATAACACGAAAGCAGGAAGAAAACTTCCAGGTAGTAAATAATGGGCTGTGGGAATTTTGTAGCTTGGGAGATCTTGTAAAGTGAAGAGTTTGAATGAATTTGAAAATAGTGAAAAACAACGTGTCTGAAACTCCTACATCATCTTTAACAAAGGTTTCCTTTACTGCAGAGCTCCAAGCCCCAGCTAGAGGTAGAGAACAAGAAGAAACATCTTTATAAGAAATCTCTCTAATGTGCATCTCAAAAACATTAAGGGAACTTGTATCTCAATGTCTGGATTTGGCTTTGGACAGTAGTTTCCCAGTATATCAATGGCATAACTGAAATATGCCACAATTGACAAAATTAGTCTTGAGCACTCTCCAAATAAGTTTTCATTTATTTATTTCCTCTTGTTGCCTCTTTGGCTAGTATAAAACATTAATTAGGCAAAGACTTACTTGGCAGCGGTTCACCAAGTCTCATTCCTGTTTGGCAAAGTCTGCTCTGAGCATTGTCCATTGTCAGCTTTCAACCAGTTCCAGCTCACTCCAAAAGGGTCCTGTCACTGGCCAAAGCTGAAACAATGAGCAATGATGGCTGCACCTCTGTGACAGCAGATTTAAGAAGGGAAAAAAAAAAAAAAAAAAAAAAAAAAAAAAAAAAAAAAAAAAAAAAGCTGTGCAACAGCAGCTGGGAGAGAGGAGTGACAAAATGTAAGAGGAACAACAGAGCAGACTGCAAGGTCAGTGAAGAAGGAGGAGAGCAGGAGGCTCCATGCACCAAAGAAGTTCACCTGAGGCCCATGAACCTGAGGCCCATGGTGGAGCAGGTTGTCCCCCTACAGCCCATGAGGTAGCATGGTGGAGCAAATTACAGTGATGAAATTAAGGAGAAAATGCTAATTTTTTGAAAGGATTTGGATGGAAATTTTTCTGATACTTGTCATGATACTCAATGGCCTTACATTATGTTAGAAAAAGTCCTGTAATTCTTCCATTTGAAGTAAATGACTAATGTAAGAAGAAAAAATATTAGTGTTTTGTCTTCTGCAACTGAATTAACAACATTTTTACATACCCCAAAACATCTAGTTGTTATTGATTGCCTGGGTAAGTATTAGCAGGTTGGCATCCTGCCATTACTGAGAAATAAATTATTTTCCTGCACATCTCAGCTTATGAGCCATTTTGCAGTCCCATTTCAAATTAAATTGGAAGCTTTTATACAATAATCATTAACTTGGTAGGTTCTTGGCATTCCATGAACCTTTGCATTCACTAACGTATCATTAATTTTCATGGACTACCTTGTGTTTATAAACATGGAATAGCAAGGAAAAGTGAGTGGATAAAATAGAGTCAAAATGGATTGGGTTATTTCTGTCTTGTAACATATTTTTGACGTAATATGTCCAACATTAAGAACAGCTTAAGTACATTCTACTTAATATCAGAGTCAATATCTAAGACAAAAAGAACCAACATATTAAAAAAAGCCTATAAAAGGCACAAGTGCAACAGAAAAGGGAAAAAGAAATAATAAAAAAGCAATTGCACTGTCCTATATACTAGTTCTTAAAACTTCCAGATGAAACAGGAAAAGGTCTATCCTTTACGTCCAAGGGATGGAAAAAGACCTTATCTATGACTACAGTATGACAAGGGGAAAAATATCTGTTTTGACTCTATAAATTTGGTATTAGTTTCAAATTTGCATTTGTGAGCTGGTTATGAGAAGCTTAATGAGAGTTATTCCCCTTTAGAAACATCAGTACACGTTTATTGATTTTGCTAATGGTGAATACCTGAGAAAAGAAACAAAACAAAACCAACCAAACAAAAAGCACTAAATCCTAGAAATCTCACTGTGGATCAAGAAAAGTATTATTCTGTTTTTCACCAGAAAGCAAGGTTTAATAGTTCATCAGTGTAGATCTGATCAGTAAAGAATGATTCAGAGTGTAACAAAACAAGGAAAATTTCCTAAACATAACTCATCTTCAGGAATTTTCCTCTTAACTTATATGTTGTGTTTTCCATGAATTTATCAAGTTGCATACTAAAACCTATTTATTTGCTCCTACCATTGTATTTAAAAGTCTGTTCTGCTTCTTGAATAATTAAAACCTCCTTGTCTGATGCTGAAATAGCATTTTACCTCCAAGATATATTGTATAGGTAGATGTATTTCCAAACAACCGTCAGCCCCTGTTTGGTTAGGCTTAACCGAGACATTACAGATGCAGTGCAACATATGTAATTAAGTTTCTCTTCCTTTTTTAAACAGGGGTGTTTTAGTGAACACAAGAAGTGTAGTCACACAATATAAATGAGTAAGTATGATTTAAAAAAATAATCATTAATGGAGTAAATTAATAGAATTGTTAAGACATGTATGAATCAGAACAGTATGAAAACATTAAACATTGCATGTAGCATGCATTCTTCTCAAATGAGAAAGAACAAGATCAAAGTCTTGTGGCTTTATTTATTTATTTATTTATTTATTTTAATAGGTTGGAAACAGAAGTGCTGTGGTAATAGCAGGCCATATATATATATAATAAATAAATATATAATATTAAATATAGCAAAAGGCAGACGGCACTTCTACAAATCAGAAACAGCTGTGTTTAGATCAGTCATTAAAAAAAAAAACAGCTGCATTTCAGTGAGAAAGGCCCAGGGGGAAGAAAAAAAAAAAAAAAAAAAAAAGTAGCTACTATAAAAATTAACTTTAAAATCTGGGGAAGATGACCTGATTATATCTTCTGCTAATATCTCATATTCTATCTGGTACTTCTAGCACATTTTTTTTTTTTTTTTTTTTTTTTTCCTTCTCTGGTTGCCAGAAGTCAATTGAGATTACTTCTGAATATTTTTCTTGGGCAGCTAGTCACAGAAAATTATCAACAGTGAAATAAATGGACTTCACATTCAATTCCATGCATAACTTAGCTAGTGGGAGGAACAAAATTAAAAAGGCAAAGTCCAAATAAATAATATACATAAACTCACAAAAATATGTAGGAGATATGGGATTTATTTTTACTCTCTGACCACCTCCATACCTATTAACACCTGTAGAATTATCTTTGGCTTGCATAAGGAAGATGGGAATCAGGACTTTGATCTTGTCAGAAGATTTACTCTTCTCTTCAGAAAATTGAATACATTTAAAATTAAACTCAATTTTTATTTCAACAAAAATTCAGTGTCAGTAATTTTTTGTTGTTGTTGTTCATTTACATTTTGCTAGTTATTTCAGGGAATGGGATAAATGCATGGTACAGAAGTAAGAGTGAAAATTATAAACTTTTTTTTTTTTTTTTTTTTTTTAATTAATTTCCCAGTAGAATTTGTTCAGTGGTTTCTGCTTGGCATTTCAGTACTCTATTTTTTCCCTCACTATCTGTAAATGAGGGTTTTACTCAATTATTTTTATTACATCTGGATGATAAGTAATAGTATATTAAAACAAAACAAAACAAAACAAACAAACAAAAAACATATTTTTGAAGTCTCAGCTCACTTGCTAAATTCACCCTCGATGTTGGCAGCTGGATGTATAATTGGGAGTTAACTAGCTATGAATTTGGGAGACAGTTTGCAATTTAATAGAGTTGTATTTTAATATGCTAAATGAAAAATAAGAGGTACAATATCTATTACTTAGAATGCCCTAAACACTTTTTGACTTTTTGAGACTTTGAATCTTATAAGGAGAACTTTCATACAGATTTCAATCTAGGAAAAACAAACCAATAAACAAACAAACAAACAAACAAAAAACTTTACATCCTGACTTTTTGGATGTCTAAGAATACTAGCAAAAAACAGCACATTCCTATAGTTTTCAAATATTTGTTTTTTAAATACATGTATTGAATTAATCAGATTAAAACAAAACAAAACAAAACAAAGCAACAAAAAAGTAAGACCTACAGAAGTAAGTACTGGCCAAGATTATTATTATTATTATTTATTTTTTTTTTTTAAGGGTAATCTTCAAACATTTCTTCTATGCTTTGGATAAAAATGAATGGAGAAATTTGCTAGAATATGTAAACATTCCAGAGAAAGACCAAAGAGTTATCCATGAACAGATTTTAACACCTACTATAACTCCACAAGCATTTATTGGCACAAACCACTCAATTGCACTGACTGTCATTTGCAACCCTGACATTTTCAGAGTCTATTCACAATATGTCAAAATGGAACCATTTATACAAGCTCTGCTTTGACTGGTGATCATCTCAGGCAGGGCAGAGTTGTTTAGACAAAGACAGCTCGAAGTCTGCAAGCAGAACAAAATGATGAAATATTGTAAAGAAATGAAAGTACATTGTTACAGGGTGGAATTTTTAGGAAAATAAATAGAATTTATCTGGAGGTAAAACTGTGAAATAACTAAGCTTCATTATCCACCACCTTCCTCAGTAAACTGCACTTTGAAATCTGTGCATATTTTAAGAAAAAATCAAAGTTTGGTGTAATTTTTTGTTACCTAAAGTTTTTCCTGTTATCTGGGTAATCACTGAAACTGACAGAAATACTGAGTACAATAATAGGAACACATGTATCTTTATCTCCAGGATGCATTCTGCTTTAAATGCAACCCTTCAAAAATCATATAAACAGTACATTATTTTTTATTATTAACAGATCTGATTTTTCATGCTGTAAGATCTGATTTTTCATGACAGTAAAAATAAGGTATTAAGTCTTCCTGCTCCTGTTAGATCTATATAGAAACAAAACAACTCTCACACCATAATCAAGTCTCTGTCTGACTGATTTGTCAGCAGCAAAATTATTAAACCATATGAAGAGCCTTAGCTAACTTTCTTTTGTTGCAATTAAGGGCAGAATTTAGAAAGGTTACAAACAGTGATAGAATAATGTAAACACTAAAATTGTCTTTCTTATTATATTGAAAAATGTGAAAGGATGTTGTAAAACTTTCATTTGCAAAGAAGAATTTTAAGTGGGAATATTTAGGAAAAAAAAATAACTTGTGAGACAAGTAAAAATGAAGACAACAGGGTCATAACTATCCTTATAACAATTATTGCTTATTTTATTGAGAAATTTGATGGCTTAAAAGATCACATGGTGAGGTAGACAGTGAGGTAAAAATCCATTTTTATTTTAATGTTTGTACTAGATGATCTTTAGTGTGATAATGATATTTATTTTAACCAAGCAAAATCTATTATTACAAGGAAGTATATTTTTTAACCTTTTACTTTCATTTATTTATTAAACATATTTTTCATTGACTTCAAAAGAAACAAACCCAGATCTTCTCTTACATACCCTTCTATTCCTTGTATTATTCTTGTACTTGACTAAGATGTTTTGTTTCCTATAATGAATGCAACTGAATGATAATGATTACAAACTCTTCAAAAGTTTGTAATCATTATCATCGATTATGAAAACAGATTTTATAATTAGAAATATTTCATCTAAAGCCTTTCCCAAAGAAGGAAGACAATTTTTAATCCTTAATTTCAGGAACTCATGAATAGATGTAATGAATAGAGTTCCTGAAATTAAATATACTTCATTGGTAGATTTTAATTTCTATGTATTTATTTCTGTACATCCTTAGTCTTCAGATTACATTGTCATTAATGTTTACAATATATGTGCTTCTAGTATATTGTGTCACAATATTCTAGATGGTAAAATTAAAGAGTGTTCTAGAAAATTATTCAAAATAAAAAATATGATTATTTTTTTTTTTTTTACATAGACCTTATAAAGTTTGTTTGTATCATCTTAGACTTCACCAGAAATTAAAAACAAAACAAACAACAACAAAAACACTTATTACAAAGATTGGTGGGAATTCAATATTGAATTTTTGTTAATTTTTTTCCCTAGGCATTTCAGTCAGCTTCAATGAAGTCTTATCAAGAACTTTTGTAATTGTTCTCCTAACCCTTTAAAATTTCATCATCTATAAATTGTTGTATTAGAACTTTAATTTCACAAGAGGAAAATGAGTAACTGCTTTAACCAATACAAAGAAACATAAAATACGAGAATGTAAGAGAAGGTATATTCTACTTTTGCTGGAAAATAAATGAATCTCAAAACAAGACAAAACAAAATAAAATCCAGATGTTTCTGGTAAGCAATTCTGAGTTACTTATCACATGTCAATTTTTCTGGGCTCCTTTCCTACTGTAAACCAGTGGCAACAATGAATATCAATGAAGGTTTTGTCACGATTGTTATGATACTAATAGGAAAGAGAAATTAAGATAAGTAAGAAAGTATCTGATGAACCTTACAGACATTTTTTCTTATCTAAAAGGGTTTGGAGGAGATATAAAATCCTTGAAGGTTCAGACATGATAATAAATGAGTGTCTTGTAGCTGAACTTTTTTGAAGGTGTCACAGAATTCTTTTGTCCAAGTCCCCAGTGCAAGTTCATAAAGCTTTATTTCTCTACAGGGAAAATGGGACAAGACCAACATATTTCCCCAGTTTTGCCTGCTTTATACTTCAGTGGTCATATTCTAGGTTTTTCCACAAAGCCGGGCAACAGGATTACCAATTACTGCTATCAGTCCTATTTCCCTCTGCTACTCTGAGAGGGTATTATCTGTGTCAGACAATCACCTGACTTTAGAATATGCCTTCAACTAAACACATAACTGCACACATATCCAGTGAATGCACCAGTTTTGCCTGGTCTTCCTTTTTGGTTTCAGAGAATCACAGAATTGTAGGGATTGGAAGGGACCTCAAGAGATCATCGGGTCCAACCCCCATGCCTAGAGCAGGTTGCCCAGGTAGGCATCCAGACGGGCCTTGAATATCTCCAGAGAAGGAGACTCAGTAACCTCCCTGGCCAAATTTTTATTTGTCTAAGTATTTTATATCTCTCTCACTTTTGTCTGGGATGCAGCTGTAAAAAGATGATGTTTTCCACTTCTTAACTCTTTAGATTTTACATTTAGGGACTAAAATATCACCTTCTGTTTAAGAATTATTACTATTCAGTGATGCAGTGTTTCATCCCAGAAGACAGGATCTCAATAAGCTCTCTAAAACACACTGTATAATGAATAAGAAATCAAAATGCTAATTGTTGAGGGACTTAATCCATTAGAAAATCATTCATTGATTTATTTCTTTTTAAATCTGCTGTCATTTGATTTCAATTTCCCATTTATGCAAAGATGTTTCTTTTTTGGTTTCCTTTTGCTTGTTTGTGTTTCTCCTCATAACTTATTACTATAATGTCATCTTATGATGAAAATGTTTTATTTACATCAGCACTTCGGTTAGGGACTATTGAGAGGTTGGAGAAGATGAACAAATTACTACCATTCTGAGTGAGTCATGTTTCAGAATAATACTCCAAATTGTCTCTTCTTTCTCTCCTGAGGGCCTCACACTTTCAGAGTGAGTGAAGGAGAAGACAGAAAAAGACAATCAAAACTTCAAAAGTTATTGTAAAAATAACAATTTTCACTTTTTGGCCACCTTCTCTAACAATAAAGTAACTGAACAGTAAGAGAGAAAGCATGCTGATTTGTCTGGTTTTGCATTACTGACCACAACAATAATATTCCTTTTAGAAATATTAATACATAAAATATGAATCATGCTTAAGAAATAAAAGTTGTCGTCCTATAGTTAAACAGGTTTCAAAAACTAAAACAAGATACTAATATTCTAAAATTATTATTATTATTATTTATTTATTTAAAGTCAACATATCAAAATTTCCCAGTTGCTCTTTTTCTTGTGTTCTGCAGTAACTGCGCACTGACAAGGACACCAGATTAGTAAACTTTGTTAGTAAACTTTTAGTAAATAACTTTATTTGCATTGCCCTATATCTTTACACTAACTCATCAAAGAGAAAAACAAGGAAAAAACAGCAACAACAACAAACAAACAAACAAACCAAAACAAACACCAGGAATTAATTGCAATGAAGATGCAATTGAGTGGTAGGAGAGCTGCCAGGCAGAGAAGGACCTGTTGATGGTTGATAGTGATGGCACACAGCAGTGTGCTCAGGTGGCCAAGAAGGCCAACAGCATCGTGGCCTGTATAAGAAACAGCGTGGCCAGCAGGGCTAGGGAGGTGATCGTCCCCCTGTACTCGGCTCTGGTGAGGCCACACCTCGAGTACTGCGTTCAGTTTTGGGCCCCTCGCAACAAGAAGGACATGGAGGTGCTTGAGTGAGTCCAGAGAAGGGCTACGAAGCTGGTGAGGGGCCTGGAGAACAAGTCCTACGAGGAGCGGCTGAGGGAGCTGGGCTTGTTCAGCCTGGAGGAGAGGAGGCTCAGGGGCGACCTTATCGCTCTCTACAGGTACCTCAAGGGAGGCTGTAGCGAGGTGGGGGTTGGTCTGTTCTCCCACGTGCCTGGTGACAGGACAAAGGGGAATGGGCTTAAGTTGTGCCAGGGGAGTTTTAGGTTGGATGTTAGGAAGAACTTCTTTACCGAAAGGGTTGTTAGACATTGGAACGGGCTGCCCAGGGAAGTGGTTGAGTCACCATCCCTGGAGGTCTTTAAAAGACATTTAGATGTAGAGCTTAGGGATATGGTTTAGTGGGGACTGGTCGTGTTAGGTCAGAGGTTGGACTTGATGATCTTGAGGTCTCTTCCAACCTAGAAATTCTGTGATTCTGTGAAGATCACTGTATTCTGAAATATTTCAGTAGAAAGGATATAGAAGTATGGTGTCCTTAGTTATCTCTCATTTAAAAAAAAAATAATGAATAGAATAGAATAGAATGGAATAGAATAGAATAGAATAAAACAAAATAAAATAAATAATAAAATAAAACCCTGTCTTTGAGGATTCATTAATGGTTTTATTAATTCATTGGATGGTTGGACCATATGATCTTGGAGGTCTTTTCCAACCATAATGATTCTATGATTTTATAATTCTGTAATTAAGTAGGACAAAATGATAGCGTTAGAGGGGCTACAGAAAAAAAATAAAGCCACTCTTTTTGTCTTGTCTATTCTGGCCAGTCTATCAGTGTACATATAGAGCTGACCCAGCCACATGAGGAAGCCAAACTGATGGATATGATGCATAATGACAAGATGAAAGTATTACCTAGGGATGTGTGAAAAACCATTGCAGTGTCAGGAGATTGGAATTAAGGGTCTAGAAGGATAATTGAGGTATTGAGGGAAGCATTTGGGAATCATCTGGGAAAACAAGAAAACTGAAAAATGGGATGACAGAAGCAAAATGGGACACAGATCTGCAGAAGACCAATTCTATCACCATTACAAAACATTTAATTTAATTTGCATTATTTGGGTTCCAACTGCTCAATTACTAAGTCAACTACCACAGACTACTTAATGTCAATTCATACAGATTTAGGGGTACCTTTAGAAACTCTCTTTGGACAGATTTAACTGATACACATGATTTATGTTTGATTTACTTTGTTGTTGTTGTTTTCCTTACTATATATTTTTATCATTACTATGGAATAGTAAAAAATAAAAATAAAGCAAAACAACCCTCCATGCCAAGCTATCATTCTCATACTATAGTATGGTATAACTACATTTTAACTTGTTGACACACATCCTCCATCCATAATGTTCATACACCTTATAAAACAGTTATCAACATTAGTTCTTTCCTAAATATCATATTTTCTTTCCTCTTAACCCCCTTATAATCACATGCATCAACCCAACAGGAATACAACTGGTCTTATGCAAATGTATGTATGACTGTAAAACTAAATGCAAAGTTAGCTAGGATAGTCAGTGGAATCAAATGAAAATTGTCTTTTTATCTACATGTCAATGGGAAAATATATAAAAAAAATTTAGATATATTTTGTTGTCAAATTAATTATAAAAAAGTCCATGAATTGAGTTACTGGTGAGTGAGACTTAAAAACTTTATAAAAATAGGTAGATTCATTCCCTTATGAATGATTTATCTCATAGACAAAATGTCAAACAGTCCCTATGTGGCAGCAGAGATCTTGTTTGGTCAAACCTATAAAACCTATAAAATGGATGGACCTGCAATGTATAGTGAATCATTCAGATTAATGTCATAACTTTTATATACCATGTCATGTTGTGCCATTTATAATGTAACCAAGGCAAAATTCCTTACTCTGTTGATGTTCTTGGCAGTTCATGTAAAGTCAAAGTTCTACTGGTCTACATTTTTGGAGTTTAAGGTTAAACAAACAATACATTTCATAAACAAAGTTTTCTAACAGAAATATTAATGTAAATGAAACAATAGTTTTGGATAATAAAATATAAATTCCATAAAAAAATAAACAAACATAGACAGACAGACCAATCTTCCCAGAGGAAACAGTATAACACATATTTCATATCAAAGTGTGGATATGGTTAATTTTGACTAGACCTGGACTAAACCTTTCAATCAAAAAACAAGACAAATCTAAAATAGATGTACTTACATAGGTTCCATGCTTGGATCATTCCTTTTAATTCCTCTAGCTATTAATTCCTCTTATTAGTCAACTTTATTAATATGAGAAGAAAAGTACACGTACATTCATGTTCTTGCCTTTGCAAAATATTTTGTATATATATTCTCTCTCTCTCACACACACACATGTACACAGAAAAGTTTTTTTTTTTAAAAAAAAAAAAAAAGGAAAGAAAGAAAACATAATGGAACTCATGCTTCACTCAGAAAAAAAAAAAAAAATAAAATAAAATGTTATCATAACTGAGGTTGTCCTAACAGCAATAAACCAGGCAATTTTAGTGGACAATGTGAACTAATGAAAATGAGAACAGGATGTTATAATATTCTCAAAGAATTGTAAAGAAAAGATTGTTTCAAAATAATTGGACAAAGAAACCAACAAGAAAACAGTTTGGGTCTGAAGTGCGTTTCTGGTTTGTTCAGGTCAACCACCTCATCCTCAGGTGACTGTACCATGAAGGATGTGTTTACAGTCAAATTCTGTTATATTTCCTGCTTTGCAGTCATCTCTGAAATTATAGAAACTACTAAACTTACAGGCATTGTCTTTTAAAGAACTCCCAGTTACTAATAGGTCCAATTACAATAGGTCCAAATGCATAATTGGAAAAAAAAATAATAATAACCAGGAGTGTAAATTGCATGAGTGTCAGAATAAATCATTATTTTTTCATCTATTTTTTCTGCTTTGACACAGTGATTATTTTTTTTTAATGGTGGCATATCAAAAAAGAAAAAAACACAAAAGATATGTATATATTTAGCTTAAAAAGATACACTTTAGGTAGAAAAATGACAAGCAGTGCAATAAAATGTTATTTTTGCAAAAAAATCAGACTGATTAAAAATATCATTGGAACAGAACATTGCTTCATAAGGCTTTTTTTTTTTTTTTTTTTTTTTTTCCATGTGAATTGTTAGTGTGGGAGAAAATCCTTGTAATTTTTTGCACTGCTCCCACACATACACCTACACATATCATCACTTGACTTTCAAACTAACAATAGAAGTGTTAGTAGAACTATCACCATCTGCAGAATGAACTGTGCATTTTTAAGGCTGCAACAGTCTCAGACATTAACAGCCATAATCAAATAGATGTAAAATAATACCTTTTATCCATAGGAAAAAATCCACAGAGGTCAGTTAACAGATGTTTCTCAATACTGCCATTCATTTATCAATGTAATTTCCTCCATGTAAGTAAGGACATCTACCTAGTATTGGTGAGAGCAAGGAAATACAATACTGCAGAGCTCTGTATACTCACACAAGTAAACTGTTTTGCTCGGTATTTTAATGACCTTGGAGAAAACCATACAATGATCAAACAGTGATAGTGGCAAATAAGACTGTATGGGGATTGGAATTTCAGTTTTGTATAAGATTCATGTATTTATTAATTTTTATTTATTTATTTATTTAAATTAGTAATTCTGACCAATCTACTGCATGCTGTCTCCAAAAATGAAGTCTGTGATTTTCATTCTTTTCTATAAAGATTTGTGTCCTCTAGTTACTTTCAGGAAAATCTTACATATTCGCAGTTTTAGTTGTTTAACTGTATGCAAAATTCTTGTTGCAGAAACATGAAAGTTCTATTGAGCAGATTGCGTGATTACTGGTGTGGTAACATAGGCTGCTTTTTTTTTTTTTTTTTTTTTTTTTTTTTTTTTTTTTAATCCTTGCTATATTGAAACCATCAAGAAGTCCACAGAGGAAATAAATACTGTCAAAATATTGGAGTCATGCAGGAAAGGAACACTCATGAATTATGGAAATTATTGCATGGGAAAAAAAAAAAAAAATCAAGAAACAGAGTAACAAAGATAAAAATTTAGGCACATAATACCAGAGCTGGGACATAAACTTAGTTCCAGAATCCTAAAGGTGCCCAAAATATCAGTAGCAGAACTTAACAGCAGCAGAAAAATTGAGATATCTAATGCAAGGGAAAAGCAGACCTGGATCTAGAGAATCTGGTCTTCCAGCTTCTTTCTCTGTGAACTATTTCTTGTATCACTCTAGATACATCACTGAAGCATGAACTTGAAAAAAAGCTGCACAATTTCTTTTATAACAGTATAATGTCTAAAACATTAGCCTAGCATCCTCATTGTGGGTCAATAGTAAATCTGGGGAATATCTGAGGGGTTTCAGATACACATCTTCCAGCTTCAAGATTAATTTCCAGGTATGCCACAGATTGCTCCAAAATTTTGCTTTGGTAACTGATTTATAAATTCCATAGCAGGAAACAGCGAGACATAATGATTTGGGCAGTGCAAAATAGTGTGGGTGTGATTTCTGGACTAGGTGGTGTGATTTCTGCTTTCTGAGGGTGTGATTTCTGCTTCTTGTTGACTGGAACTGTATCATGGAGAGTTCCCATGTACTTCATTTGTAGTCTAGTAGGGCAGGATAATGGGTGTGTCTGTCAGGATTATTTGAATTTAACTGAGTGAATACAAAGATTGAAATCCTCCAATTTTGAATTATGCTACCTTGAACATCTTTGAGATGGGAGTGTTAGTTACAATTTATTAAATCTGACTAACTTTAAAGCAAAACCTTTTGGTAATTGGAAAGTACTAAGATGGAAAAAAAAAAAAAAAAAAAAAAAAA
>NC_048893.1:120356401-120394235 GCF_011077185.1 Oxyura jamaicensis
CCTTCCTTCCTTCCTTCCTTCCTTCCTTCCTTCCTTCCTTCCTTCCTTCCTTCCTTCCTTCCTTCCTTCCATAGTGAATGACAAAAGGCAATACATGTATTTCCAAAGTGTGTGTTAATCTCTACAGTGATTTACTAGAAAAGGAGAAAAAGATGTCATATAATCATAAAACACAAGTGGAATTTAAGACAAAAAATATTTCTAGTATACCCGTGTATTTGAAATTTAAGATTACTATGATAGGAAATTATTCAGACATGAACATAGACACCATTATCTCTAGCCAAACTATGAATGGCTTACAATAAGTTTACAGAGAAACTTCTCAATAGTATTCTAAATTTTAAAAATATAATATTGATGATAAGGAAGAAGAAACATGAAGTAGGAACTGGATTATAGAACACAGAAGTTTACAATGCAAATTTAACATTTTTATTTAGGACATTTTACTATTTTTCACACTAAATTATGAAAAAAAAAAAAAAAAAAAAGAGGAAAAATGGAGAAATTCAACTAAGTGTAATCAGTCTGGTCTGTATGATGCCAGAATCTATTTCTTCTTTATTTATTTTTAGACTTATAAATGTTTAAAATAAGTAGTGATAACTTCAGTCAGGCACCAAAAATTATATTTTGGACCAGATGAACCCTCAGATCCCTGTCATCAAAGAGAACCTATACAAAGCAATGTGTCAGATCCCCCTATATTTAAATCTATATTAGGATATGAATTTATAATACATAAATTTCTAATGTTCAGAAAACATATACACAAACATGAATTAGTCAACAGCAAAAATGTCATTCATTTTGATCATTAAATGCAGACAAGAATAAATATGTATATAAAATGTAATATATATAGTTGTATATAATATATTCTATTTTATGAACTAGAGCTGAAATGTTTTCAATCGGGATTTACTGAAAAGATATCTCATGGTGAATGCCCTTTTATTTTAAATAATAACCAGAGTTTTTTCTACCATTTTGTAGTCTGCGAATTAATTGAAATAAAACTAAAACATTTAATCTATTAGCAGTACCAGTTGTATTCATTTGTAATCAGAATTTATTATTATTTATTATTATTTTTAATGTTACTCGTTTTCCGATTATCATTTATTATTATTTATTTATTCATATTACTTACCTAATACTTCTCATAATGTTTCATAAGATTAAATAATTTGCAGGGCAACGTATTCTTTGGTCCTAGGACATGCTAGAAAAAGAGAAGTATATGTTAATACCTTTTATAAGGTCAATTAGAAATGAAGAAAAATTGAATAAAATACTTTGTTATGGACTCTCTCAATGCACAAAACAAGAGCAAAACAAACAACAGGAAAATGATCACCAAACTTTTCACACTTGTGTTTTTAAGGATAAAGGGCAACATTTTCAGAAGAATGTCAAGGACCAAACTTTTAGTGTTTGCTCTAGTCCTTAAACCAAATACCTGCTTGTCCACAAGATGAGTCTTTTTCATTAATTCATTCAGAGATGGACATTCTTTAGTACTAAAAGAAAATTTAACTTGGACTTTGAATATGTCTCTAAGCAATATTTTCCCCAGACAAGTAGTAAAATATTACAACCCTCCATTTGTGTTTTATCAGGTATGTTAAAAGAGAAAAACAACAACAACAACAACAAACATAAGATCTGTAAAAGTCTGGACATACAAATCACTACTGAAGTAACATAATATCACTGAAGTAATACAGTATGTCTGTCACAACTGAGTAGGATCCTTATATGCCTTAATGAATAAACAACAATTAATGAATAATTCCTTGTCTGTAAAGGGTGGTTAAAATTTTACATAAAAAATATTTTAGATAGAAAATTCAATATTTTTTTTTCTTCAGTTCCAAAATAGAATTGAAAGAACTGAGTTCTGTGGTTTACACAAAATTTTCATTAAAATACTCTCTTAACAATATATATATATTTGTACTATAAAGTTAATTTATAATTTCATATAATACAGAAGGAATTTCTGTCAGCAGCATTTGCTGTTAATGTTACATATTTGAGCAGACCAGTCCTTGTTCTGGTGAACAGGAAGCTGGGATGCTTAGAGAATGCATAATTTTGTACACAAGTTGTGCTTTTATTGCAATACAACTATAGTTCTATGTATAGAGGATACCGATATACAAATGTTGGCATTTTGACAGTGATCCATCATTAAAATAAGACCAATAAGCCAGAGCTAATTTCAACAATGTTATACTGTCTTACAGCTGATTATTCAGTTCATAAAGTACCTAAAGGAAAATCAATCAAACAAACAAGCAACAACAACAGCAACAACAAAACAGCAAGAACAATGGCAACAAAATCTTTTTATTAGGTGGATTTATGTTAAATGAAGTTGGTGCTTCACCTCCTCATAGCTTTATTTTTCTACTTACTCTCACTAAGGGTAATGTTCACAGGTATTAGAGACTGGACAGAAGAATTAAAGCTCGTTATGCTTGCTTGGTAATCAAATTTCCAAAAATCTTTTTTGTCTTCCACAAATTAACTTAATCTAATGTCATAAATCAGTGGAAGTTTTCTCTATATTTGGAAAAGCCTCCCAGCATTTGGAAAAGCATCTGTTGTCATGTAAGACCCTTCATCTAGGTGATTTTGTTTCCTTCCCATAATCCTTTACCATACAAGATAAAATGTTACTGATTCAACTACAGTAGTTTTTTGGAAAGTGTAAGTAAATAAGTAGGCTTCATCATGTATGTTGGCAAATACATGGTGTTTGGTGTTTGTATGTTTGAAATATTGGAAACTGTTCATGAATGTTGCTCAATTTTTCAAACCAGGTTCACAAAGAATTTATGATCTGTTCTTTCACAAAATAAATAAATAAATTACAAATTCATACAAACAACGTAACAAGCATATGAGAATACACAGGTAGAACTGTACAAAGGTAGAACTATTTTAGGAATTTAAATATGCACATTTACTTTGGAAATTTATTGTTATGAAGAATCCAAACATTCTAAAAAATTCCTTCTAAACCTGTTTGCCATCATTAACAAATTACTTCAATGGCTTAACAATTATTTATTTTCCTCACAGTAATATATAAAAATAACTTTTCTCAGATTTATGTAATATATGAAAAGTTAATCAATCAATTTTTACTGTGAAGTATTTGCTTATATAAATGATGAAGCAGAGGAAGAGACAGGGAAATTCTGTTGTATTACATATCTCAAGTCTTGGATGCTTGTTTTGAAAGAAGTAATATAATCTTGCTTTTAGAAAGCTGAATATTGCTGAAATCAAAATTCGGAATGTCCTTTCAAAATATTTGTCAAGAATTTGAAAATGGAGATGCTGAAATTCTTTAGCTTTTATGCAAAATTAACTAGGAATTCTGCCCAATAAATATACTTAGTTTCTTGAGATACAGTGGTAAAACAGGGCCACGAATTTGTCATAACAAACACTTCCTTAAATTACCTGCAGCTATATGTAGATTTGCATGTAAAAAAGAACATGTGAGCATGCAATGTGGGGTGTATGCAGTCATATTTACAGTGATATGGGTAGGTGTAAAGTGGTTGGATAGCTGGAAGTGACATGCTATGTGGTAGGATAATTCAATTAATTATTCTATCATGCACCTGCTTCTGAATAAAACTCCTTCTGCTTCACCTTACAAACTGAAAGAATTGTAGCTTTTCTCCAAACTTAGAGGCTAAGTGTTAAAATGCATGCATTGTTGCATAATTACATTAATAAGGCCTCAGGCTTTGTTAAGGCCTTCATCTTTGAAGACACTATGAGGTACCATGAGACTTTGTAAACTTCAGGAATGACCTTTAAGACAATGTTCAGATGACTACATCTCTCTTAGTGCAATCTTCCTTGCTAGGGTTACCTAGACACAGAAGTTGTAAGAGCCTTTTGGGATATTCAAGTCTTTTCTTCTTGAATTAATGTCTAAAAATACATAACTGAATTATTTTCTGCTTGCTCAAATTTTTTTGTGCATAAAAATGCATAATCAACACTCTTTGAAATGAGTGCTTCCAGCTCTGTCAGTTATGTGGAGAATGCAGGTACACGTCACACAGCAACCACCTTTTGGGTGATTATGTAAGCATATTCTAGCTAGTCAGCTCTAAATTCAAATGCACTTGTTCTTAAATCTGAGTATGGAAAATTTCCCCCCCAAAAAAGTGTTTGTAAAGTACTTATGGGAACACTTCCCAAATTATGGGAACTAATGCAACCTATGTGCTGGGATGTGTCCATGGAAACACACACATGCAAGCTCACTTTTATCTATGATCTTACAATAGAGCAATTCACATTATTTACTTCAGTATCAGTTTCTATCTTAATGTAGCCATGTATCTTCATATTATTTTCATAAATAAAAGGAAAAATATTATGAATAAATGTATTTCTCATAAATAAATATCTCATTTAAATATCTGATGCCAGCCTTTCTATCTGCTGCTGTGAGAATGTCGATACTGTCATTACCATTTGAGCATTGTTCCTATAACACTCTCCTGCCTCATATATCCCTCCTCTATCTAATTCATCCCCCAACATTTTTATGTTGACTGGAAGCTTCTTCAGGAAGTTAAATTTAATTTTGCCAAAAATAAACTAACAATGGTCTTTACCAAACAATTTTTCCATTTACTTTATTATTTACTTATTTTTGGTCATTATTGCATTATTGACACTTATAGTTCCTGATGATCTATCTCTTTCATCCCTGTTTATTATTATTATTATTATTATTATTATTATTATTATTATTATTATTATTATTTATGTTATTATTTATTTTTATTTTATTTTATTTTTATTTGTTTTGTTTTGTTTTGTTTTGTTTTGTTCACTCCAAAGGTCTTGGATGCTTTGAGGCTGCATACTTATACGCTCTTATTCACAACAAATAACAACCATCCAAACAATCAAACACTGCCCACATCTTAACTGTACTTCCCTCTTTTTTAGTCTGTGTACTAACCTTATGTACTCATTTTTTACTCTATCCAAACAGCTTAGTTATTATTATTATTATTATTATTATTTTAAAAAGGCATTATTATTGTATCATTTCATTGTTTGAATTCTTATGCTAAACTTCATTGGACTCTAAATCAGACTACTAGATTGTATGGAGTATCCATGAAGACAAGCTGAGAAAGTTGTTTTTGTTGTACCTGGTTTGGTTTGTTTTTTAGCTTGAAGACAAAAAGGCTCTGGGGAGACTTTATAGCAGCCTTCCAATATTTAAAGGGAGCCTATGGAAAAGATGGGGAGGACTTTATTAGACAGTATAGTGATAGGAAAAAAGGTAATAGTTTTAAGCTAAAAGAGGACTACATTAGGATCTATTTAGGTAAGATGTTAGGAAGAACTACTTTACTCAGAGCGGTGAAGAACTGGAAAATGTTGCCCAGAGTAGTTGTGGATGCCCTGTCCCTGGAAGAATTCAGGACCAGATTGACCAGGCTTTGAGCAACCTGGTCTAGTGGGAGGTGTCCCTGACCATGGGACAGGGTTGGAATTAGATGATCTCTAAGGTTCCTTCCAACCCAAACCATTCTATGATTTTATGATTCTATGTATATGTGTCTGAATGGCTGATGATTTCCTATTGACATGGGGACTATCAAAGTGTGTTTTTAACTAGCCAACACAAATGAATATGATTAAATAGGCAATTTGATTACCTGTTTATAGATATTTTTATTCTATTAATTTCTGATCTTCCACTTTGGTATATTGTACCCTCTGAAGCAGGAGTCATATGCTCTTGTCCATTGCTACAGTAGAATCTTTTTTTTTTTTTTTATGTCAGTCTGTGGGTTGTTCCAAAGACATTAATAAGTAAATAGAGGTGTTATCTAGGGAGAGGAATTCTGCATTTATGTACTAGTTTGGGAATATGAAAGCTTTAACAATACGAGTAATGCAATCAGTTTGCGAGAAAGAATGGTATTAAGCAACTGGTGTAGAAACATCTAATATCATTTCACAATAAAAAAAAAAAATAAAAAAAAAACTGTTCTCTAGTGTGAACTGTGTTTTTGCAGGTGACTCAGCAATGAAAAATGTAATTTACTCCAATTAAATGCACTCTCTATTTTTGCATCTGTTTAAAGATAATCATTGTTTAATTTTATTTAGTCTGATAATTTTCACTATAGTAGATTTTTATGTATATTAACAACAAAAAATTAGCAATAAACATTTAAATCTTAGAGTTAAATATTTTGAGTTACTGTTGTAATAACAGTATTAAAGGTGTGCTACACAGATGGGACCATTGCAATGAAATTGTCTGTGTTCCTATTCCTATTTAGTTCTGAAGGAAATTTAACTATTTTTTATGTTTTAGTTTTGAGACTGTTACTCAGCTTTGCTCTTTTGGTTATTTTGAATAGCTATAGGCTCTGGTTTCTCTCTCTCTCTCTCTCTCTCTTATTTTTTTTGTTTGTTTTATTTTTTTATTTTTTATTTTTTAGACAACAAAATGATAAAATATAGCAATCCAAAGTGATCTAACCCTTATACATAAATGTCATCCATGGATAAAAAGCATTACCAAAAAATATATATATATACATCTTAGAACAGGACAGAATGAAAATTTTACTTTTATTTCAATGTTTTTAAAAAAGTGTTGTTGTTTTTTTCTGTTGTTGTTTCTTTGTTGTTGTTGTTTTTCCTATTTATTTATTTATTTATTTATTATTATTATTTGTTACACTGCTATTGTTTAGGTTTTGTTTTGAACAAAACAATAAAACATTTCAATGTTTTAACAAAATTGAAAAGATTTATGTGTACACCTTCTAATTGAAAGAAATCACTGATTCCACTACAGTTTCTGTGGAGAAGTGACACTGGGACTTTACTCTGGGTATCAGACAATTCCTATCAGAAAACTTGCTGAATATTATGAACTTTGAAGGCCCACTGTCAGCCTCAGAATATTTAGATGAAAAGACATTTAATCAAAAATCCTCCCATCTGTACTAATAATGTGCAATTGCTTCTCTTTTACTGATAAGAAAAGCTCATTCTCTGAGATAAGAGAACCCAAGAAAGATTTCTCCATCTTTCTCTCTACACAAGGATTATGTCTTGCTTTACACAGGTTCAAAAAAGGTTACTGCAGGGTGTCACGGGGGCTGAAATACTCAAAATCTATGAGTTCTATATAGATAGTGTTCGATTACCAAAAAATAGACCTCCACATCTTGCATAAAATAAAGGAGTGTGTATTTTGGAAAAGTTAATTATCTTAAGGATATGCTGCAGACCTCACTCTAGGAAAGAATTAAAAACACTACAGTTTAAGAAAGCTAGATTCAGTACTAGAAGAAGGATCAATGGGGGTTGTCCATGCTTTTTCTGAAAAGGTGTGAATGATGACAGGTTTACATGTAAGTGCGGAATTCTTTGTACTCAGAATTATAAAGACTTAGCTCTAGTATTTCATAAAAATAGACATGCCATTTTTTTTTGTGGCAGTGACTAGATCATAATATCAATGGGGAAAAAAATGAACAACAGCAAAATAAAAAGCTAAATAAATGTCAATATACACATTCAACTTTTCATAATTTTTGCCAGTATACAGACATGCTTGAATATTTAATAGAGAAAAGATAATTTCTTCTAGGAAGAAAAACAACACTGTGTATTTTTATTTGTATAATTTATTTATTTATTATTTATTTTTTTTTTCCCTGGGGAATCATGCTATTTTATTGTAAGTGTGTCAGGGAATCAGAGTGAGCATGGGGAGTAATTTTACAGTTGCTCTGGTTGTTCAGAGATTAAAATTTTGGATAAAGGGAAAGAAAGAACCTGACTAACATTATGCTGATGTGTTACAGAGAGACAGTCACAACCAAAGCTTATGTCTATATTTTTCATATAAAAGGTACAATTACTATTTCATTGAAATTAGACTGATCTAATAGGGAAATGGGGAAAATAAGTGCCAACCAATGGAAGAGACTGTAGGAAAAATAAATAAATAAATAAATGTTGGTGCTGAGGTTTTTACATCCATGTTGTTAGATTTATTATTATTATTATTATTATTTTACTACCAATTGCCTTTAGTCAGATTTTATTGGTATGAGCACAGGAATTGGTCTAGGTATACTCCTGGAAAACGTCTGAATTACATCCAAAAGAAATCCAGTTAGTGTGCTCTGGTAATGTTTTGTGTGTGATATGTACTAAAATATGATGAGTGTGAAAATCAAGAGGTTTGCTTCAAACAGTACATTTGATAAAGCACTAATACAGACCCAGCCACATCAAAATATTCAACAGTGTCAACCCCTATTTAAAAACTCTCATCCTTTTTAAGTATCAAAGGTTTAGTTTCAGAAATGTTGATTAAATTGGTAGAAATAGCTTTTAAAAATCATCTAAATTAAGTCAATGTGATAGTCATATGGCAACAAATATGCCAGTCTTCTTTCCGGATAGAGTCAGATTTTAAGGCACTTAAATTAATAATTATCCCTCAGGAATATCATATAATAGCACATCGCATGGTCTCTCTCCACAACTCCAGGCAATAGAATTCACGCTTAATGTCTGACTCTCTCTTTCTTGTTAGTTCCACTATTCCATTTATTCCATTTTGCTTTGTTCTTTTATTTTGTCTTGTTTCCAATGTAATCATTTAGTTTTTCTTTAGGTTTTATGCATATTTCCAAGGTATATCTGTACCATTGAGACAGAAAATGTGTGGGATTTTTATATATCAAAAAAATAATAATAAAAAAAAATGGAACTATGACTTTAGGACTTAGTTCAAAGTGGGAAGGAATCAAACCTAGCACAATTGTTTTCCATTGATGTGTTAGGAGAAGAAAATCTCAGCATAAGTTCCACGGGTGAAAATGTCAGAAAACTAAAAAAGAAAACAGGAAAGTGGAAAAAAATGTCTACTTAGCTCAGACCACAAATGTATGAACTGAAAAGATTAATTCTGCAGGGAAACCTTTTGTAAAATGTACTTAAACCAATCTGGACCAACCTCTGGTATAAAGTAGCTTCATTGTAATTCAAATGCAGTCATTTATCTTCTATAAAATTCTGTTCCATGTGACTAAGTTAAATTTCTGTATCAGCTCTGGGAGAGTGAAGTAGCTCAAATCCCATACACAACACAGTGTTGATTTCTCATGCCACTGCAGTGTAAGTAAACTTATCCAGAGAGGTCATACAGAGTATTAGACTTCATCCCTGGAACACAATAATAGGAGGGAATTCAGCAGGGAATAGATTAGTTAATGATCTTAAGAATGTGAGTGAAATATCTAGTCTTCTTACACATTTATGCCACAATCTAGCCCTATCTGAATGATTCACGGTACTATTTTGTACAATGATGCATTAAAACCTGCTAGAACATAGTTTGAATTCTTTTTATTGTTGTCATTTGTTTTTAAATTAGATTTCAAGATTAAAAAAAAGAAAAAAATCATTAAATTCTAGTGTTTAGAAACCAACACTTGGTCTATATTTTCAAATAACTGTACTATGTGCTAAGACTTCCTAAGGTTCCACTTTAGGTTATGAAAGTCCAAAACTCTAATTAAAATGCTGAACCCCAGATCATCAGAGTACTTATAAGCAGGCATATCTAAATGTGTAAAATGAAGTCCACAGTACTAATCACATACTCAAAACTACACTTTCTTTTAAATACTTGTCTGAAAAGGGCTCTAGTTGGGGCAAAGAAGGTAAAGAGATTAAAAATGATTATCCTATATGATGAAAGACACATTGCTCAGGCACTGCCTCAGCTGTTATTGTTTTCAAGAGTGGATTCTAATATGAATTATAGATGGAACAACAGTAACATTAGCAGCAAAGAATGCACTAACCTCTTTTATCTGTATGCTGAAATAAAATCTCTAGTATTCATTAAACAAGTATATATTTCTATATAAGAAAAATACTACCAAGCAGCTTATATTTTGTTGAAACTTTTGCTTATTTTTCTGAGAAAAATATAATTTTTATATTTTAAGAATAAGAGTGCTAAGAGATCAGAAACCACGAAACCCAGACATTCTGAGGTTTTATTGCAAAACCAAAACTTGACAAAAGTGAAGTGAAATGACAAGGTCCTTTAACTGCTCAATGATCTAAAGTAATTTTAGGGAGACAGAAGATGTGTTGCAAATTGTCCATTCTGAAAATCATAATTTTGTGTTATCTGTTTATAAGAAAATAAAATATAATAATTTTTCAATACAGAAAAGTGTTTAAGCTTTTACAATATTACAAACTAAATCTCAAAATGTAACTAAGGGGAAATCTAATTGCATGGAACAAAACTGAAAAACAAACAAACAAACAAACAAACAAAAACACCTTGCTATTTTTTACAAACTCAAGCTGTCAGATTCCATGCTTAAAATGAATATGTACAGGCAATATTACTCGGTAGAGGAATTATCATGAAGGGTGATAGCTGACCCACCACTCACTGAAATCACTGGTATGTTTCCATTTGTATAATGGCTTTTAGATGTGTGACACCTTGAATTCCTTCGGAAATAGTTTATGAAATAGTAATCTACTGGAAAATACCATTTCAATAATGCTATTATTCATTCTGGTGATCTGTAACACTGTCATATTACTTGGTGCTATTTTCATCTCTTGGAATTCACTTCTTGATTAGGAACAACCTTTTAATGGAAACTGCTTTTTCTTCTTTCCAGCTTTTTTCATTTATGGTAGCATTATCAGTTTTTTAATACCCACAGGCATAAATAAGTGTCTTGCTTTCTAGTTGCAGCTGTGTAGTTACCCTAAGCAGGAAAATGGAACCTTTATATGTTGTCTTAAACGCTACCACTTTAGATAAAATAACCTTCCATGAACAAGATAACTGAATAAGTGAATAATTTAAATTCAGTTTCATTCTAAAACTGGTAGAGACAACACGGTATTAATAATAATTGATCTCAGTGGTTTTGGGCTTTGCCAACAGACTAAGGACAAATGAAAAATTATGTAGCAGAAAGGCTATAACTCATCAGGCAATACGTTAATACTTTGTAATATTTATTATTATGGTAATAGAGAGGAAGTGATAAGGAGTATGACATTTGTTCCAAATTATTACTATTATTATTATTATTATTATTGCAATGTCATTTTGAAATAGAAAGAGAAAATAAACCACAACTAATGTGTGATCCATATTAAGAGAAAAAGTTGCAAAGTTACTGAGTAGTTGCTCCATGGCAGAACCAAAACTGTTCTAAATGACTGTAAAAATCTGATTTTTTAAGAATGAATTCTTCCATAATCAAAGACTATGTGTTCTATTTGACCTTCCATTCTTGATTTTGACTAGTATTTGCTAGTGTTCACTAGCAACAAACACTACAGTTTTTACAATAAAAAATTAGGTTAGTTGATAAATTTTAATTAAGTCAGTAACCCAAAACGAAATGTATAGATGAGCTTTCATAACAGAGTTTAAAAGGCTGGGAAAGCAATAATGTATAATAAGCTAATATAAGGGTGGAAGTGTTTTTATTTTTTTAGTAAAATGAATGTGTTTTATACGTTGTGTGTTTTTGTTATTGTTGTTGTTGCTGTCATTTTTGTTGTTTTCTTCAAAGCAAGGAAATGAATCACTGCTAAATGATTCTACCAGTCTTTCCAAAGGAATTGTCTACAGGTGACCAGAGGCAGGGAATAAAAGGAAATATTTCAACCTTATCAGTTGGGAAATGCCTGAAGACAAGAAACAAGGTGATTTTTTATTTGAAAATATTTAACCTTTAAATATGAATTCCGTATTTCATCTTTCTTCTATAACTTTCTCTTTTTCTTCCTATCTGAGGAAGAAATATTTCTCCTACTTCTGACAGTTTGTCTTCCACTGACAGTACAAGATAAGACCAAAGACAACATAAGGTGTCAAGGTTGAAGAGCACTGAAAAGTCACTCAGAAGCAAACAAACAAACAAGTATTTCAAGAAGATATGCCTTATATCATTGGTAAGCATGTAGGCTTTCACTTCTTGAAATTACTGAAAAGAACAAGAGTTCTTTTGATCAGATCAACATTCACAAATAGAAATGGAGTACAAAATGGAAGCCTCCATTCCAATTTTCCTGGTCATCAATTTTAATAAATCCCAGTTAAAAAGCTATGATGTATATATATATAATATAATTATATAATTTCATATATATATATAATATAATATATATTATATATTATATATATAAATAATATATATATATATAATATTATTGCTTTATATGCTTTATATATATGTATCACTTTATTGCATATTTTAAATTAGTCCTGTTAATCTATGTGAGACAGTCAGATGCTATGGTGGTCAGTGCCACAGAAATACCTGCATAGATATGGAGCAGCAGGGGACAGACAGGAAGAGAAAGAGAAAAGCACAAGACACAGTCAAAGGAGGGAAAGAGAGAGGTTTCCACTGCACTACTTTACTGCAGTGGAAACCTCAGTCATATAGAAACCTCACTCTTCAGGAAGAGACTTTTTGGCTCTTGACTATACATGCTATATCTTCCAGTTCCTGGAGGCATGAACAAACTGTGCTCCAAAACTCATCACAACAGCAAGTACTGGCACACATTGCAATTCTATAGCAATCTGAAGGAGGAATGATATTGGAACAGACAGAAAAACAGGTTTTCTCTATCCAAGCTTTAAATCCATTGAGATATATTCTACATGAGAAGAACTAAAGAAATGTGATACAGTATCACAATTCCTATACAATTCCTGACTATTTCTAAGGGGACGAACAACTATAGCAGCTAATTGTTTAACATACACATCACAGGATAGTAAATAAATAATAAATAAATAGCCTGCTGTGCTCTCTTCTCTTTATCTCAAACAGAAGACCAAAGAAGGCAGTTATTCTAAAATAATGATGCTATTTGAACACTTTTAATTCTAATCACATTTGTAACTATTCAAGGATACATAACATTAAAAAACAAATAAAATTCTTGTTCTTATAACGATGAAAACAAAGAGTTAACATAGTTATGGCTCTTGCAAAGAATCAGAGAATCAGAGAATGTCTTGGGTTGAAAGGGGATCATTTTAAAGATCATTTAGTTCTAATCCCCTGCAAGGATGCCACCAACCAGATCAGATTGCTCAGGGCTTCATCTGAAGTGGACTCGAAGGATGGGGCATCAATTACTTCTCGGGGCAACCTGTTCCAGTGCCTCACCACCCTCTGAGTGAAAAATCTCCTAACCTCTAATCTAAATCTTCCCTCTTTTGTTTAAAACCATTTCCCCTTGTCTTGTCAGTATCTGATTGAGCAAAGAGTTGCTCTCCATCTTTTTTATAAGTCCCCTTCAAGTACTGAAAAACTTCAACAAGGTCACCCCAGAGCCTTCTCTTCTGTAGGCTGAACAGCAACAGCCCTCTCAGCTTTTCTACGTAGGAAAGGTGATCCAGCCCCTTGATCATCTTTGTGTCCCTCTTCTTGAAATGTTCTAACAGCTCCACGTTCGTCTTGTGCTGGGTGCTGCAGACCCCCAAGTGGGGCCTCACAATGGCAGAGCAGAGGGGGACAATCACCTCCCTCGATCTGCTGGCCATGCCTCTGTTTATGCAGCCTAGAATTCTATTGGCCTTATAGGTTGCAAGCACACATTGCTGGCTCATGTCAAGCTTTTCATCCATCAGAACCCTGAAGTCCTTCTCCGAAGGTCTGCTCTCAATGAGTTCGTCTCTCAGTCTGTATTCATGTCCAGGATTACCCCTGCCCAGGTGCAGAACCTGCACATAGACTTGTTGAACCTCATTAGGTTCACGTAGGCCCACTTCTCAAACTTGTCCAGGTCCTTTTGGACGGCATCCCTTCTTTCTATTATATCAACATGGTCTTTCTCATAACACATAAATACTCAAAGGAAATATATGCATGTTGTACAGATAGCCTATGTTTCAAGCTGACGCACAAAGCTAAATTCCATCAGAGGTTTCAGTCACTGTCATTTCACTCAGCTCTACAGAATGACCAGCTAGTTAGCTCTATACTAATGGCACAGATGTTAAGTAGAAATGGACATTGCTAGCCTAAACAAAATTCCTGTAAGGATTGATTATTAATTTAAGAAGTTAAAATGAACATAGGTGGCATTAAAGTAATGTGAGAGACATCCATGAATAAAGCTGTTTATAGAAAAGTAAAGATGCAGGCCATCTTTCTAGAAAAAAGAAAAAAAAAAAAAAAAAACTTTTGGTGTTCCTAAAGTCACTGGTAAACACTTTCCAGTAGAAGACAAGCATTAGTTCAAATTGTGCTGTGTGTACACAAGGAAATAAACACCTCTGCAGAAAAAGTGGAAGAAAAGTAAAAGCATGGTACTTAAAACAGATCTATAAATATTTCATTGATTCACTTTATGCAACATAGTGGAAAATGTACACTTACTTCAACACAGGAAGAATAAAATTAAACATTTTGTAAGAGTAAGAAATCTGGGTAAGGAGTCAAAAGAAAGTATTAAAAATTGTCTTACCTGTTGAACCACAGGATCTTCCAATTTTTGTGCATTTAATTAAAAGGATAATAAATAAATAAATAAAAGTATGTTCTTTTTCTAATACATTTAGATAAATTGACCATATTGTACTTTTTTTTAAGATCTTTTTCACTGGAACCTATTAGTTCTGCCGATACATATACTATCTGATAAAACTATTACACATGAAAAATATTAAATCTCATGTTAACTATATACTTACAGAAATAAAATTACTAAAACTAACATGAAGAAGAAAGAAAAAACTTCCAGAGTTTATCAGACTTTAAAATAAATCAGTAACAAACAGATATGAAAATCATACAAATACAGAAAAGCAGGTTCTAAATAAATAACGAATGTTGTATTGCAATTAACACTGTCAGAATGTGGGAAGCCCCTTTATAAAAATAATACAATTTTAACAAAAATAATATATGTATGGCATCTGGTAGTACAAAGTATTGAAGAAATATATAGAACAGGCTGTTCAGATACTGTGCCAGTGTGGGCAAGTGGGATTTTTTATTCATAGCTTGTGAAACTGCCAACTTTTAGCAAACTTCACTGCTGTATATCACAGACTCTGACCCTAAGAAATCCTGTGACCTTGTCCATATGCTCCCCCAAACTGCTTCATTGTGCTGGAACACTCAGTCATGTCCACATTGCAAAAGGCTTTCCCATTGCCCTAGTTAAAAACAACAACAAAACAGGATGTGTGGAAAATGTGTCATTGTGGAGCTCAAGGCTTACTTCACAGAAGCTTGTGGCAGTGCTAAGGAGTCTGTCTTGCACTCCCTGCTTCTTCTTCATCTATACCTTTGACTCTGATGTGCAGTCCATCAAAAAGGGCTCCATCATACACCATCCCTGTAAAACCTTACAAGGCTGAGAAAGGATGAACAAGAGAAAAGTGATCTCTAGAGAGCAGATAGAAGGTTCTCACTCTTTTCTGCCATGCTTATCACCATGTTCTCTCACAAGCTATGATTAGTATTGCCATCCTACAAAGCAATACTTTGTAATTGTTCAACTTCTCAGTAGTAACTTTGATAAGCCGCTGGATGCTGCCATCACACAGGTTAGACCTGATATGTCTTTACAGGTCTGACCATGCCTCAAAGCTTGTACTTGCTTTTGTCAAAGGTAAGGTAGCAAAAGCATGCAAGTGATTTCAGGATGCAGAGGACCACATGATGACAGGTGTCAGAACTGGAACTGTCTCAGAAACAGCAGCACACTTTTTTCCTGATGTCTCATTGTCACCTTTGAATGCGTAATCAATGTCTACTGAAATCCATACTTGTGAGACATTTATAGGTTTGTTTGTAAAACAACAGTTTAACCTCAGTAAATCCATTTTAAATCCATCAATATATTAAACACACACATATATATATGCACATCATATTACAGGAGCAGCTCTGTATTTACTTTAAATGGTTTCAGAGGTTGGATTCCACTGGACTCCAGTATTTTGTCACTCAGTAGAGACCATTTATTCTTTCCAGTGCTGGCTAAAATGTCTTTGGGCTTGACAGTTCTTTGAAAGATACAGGGTTTATGTTTGAGGACCATATTCTACAAAATTATATTAAAATCTGGCGTAAGGTTGTGCCTAATTATTTACATCAACTGTCATAATGCTCTTTCCTTTCACTTTGCTGTGCTTAGATTTACTATCACCTTAAGTAGTCCATATGCTTTCTCAGTTGCTGCAGTGAAATTAATAATTGGTCGTATAACAGTCAGCTGAAGATTCTGTGTTAAGAGCTGCCAACTATAGTAGCCTGAGAGACATGATGTTGCTGTGAATCCATAACCACATATGACTGGAGTCCCCTCAGCTGTCCATATGAGCCTTCATGCTTACAATGATCTGCCTGTTATCACATAACCTAACAACTTTGAGATTGTTTTGATTTCAACATAAATATATATCGCCAGCATATATATCAACAGAATCACCACAGAAATCTATGCTGTTTGAGAGTTGTGCAAGAACTGTGGAAAAGACCCCTGAGCAGGCCCAAAATTGCTTATGGTGTTGCTGAGACTCCTGTGAAGGGACAGCTCTGTCTGATCCACATACACACTGTGAGTGTGTATGCCATTTGTAAAACACAATGTAAAATACATAATCATATTTTTCACACCTGTGTCTTCATTTCATTCCATAGTTCTCCATGATCTTCTGGAATCCTATTTCCCCTTCATATTTTTTTTATTATTATTATTATCATTATTTTTATTTTTCATCTATTTCTTCATTGCAGATAGAGGGCCTTCTGTCTTTTCATCGTATTACCAGAAACTATTCCATCACTCTATCTGGTACATTCAGTTCCCAGTATAATTTGTTTCGGGAGAGCTTCCTTATAGAGCAGTTCATCAGAAGAGACACACTTGGCTTTGCAAATATCCCCAGCCATTTTCACATTCAGACAATGTACCTAGCCTTCTTCTTTCTGGATTTTTGTTATGAGTCTCACTGGTTGGCCATGTTATGCTTCTTTGGAACATTTCAGGATGTTGACAAAGTTGAAAAAGGAAGACCGAAAACTGATTGATGTCATGTACCCGGACTTCTGATGGCTTTTGACATGGTCCCAAATGATATCCTGGTCTCCAAATAGGAGAGATATGGATTTGATGGGTGGACCCTTACGTGGAAAAGGAATTGGCTGGAAGGTTGCACTCAGAGAGTTGTGGTCAATTGCTCTATGTTCAAGTGGAGGCCAGTGACAAGTGGTGTATGTCAGGGGACTGTCCTCAGACTGGAACTGTTTAATATCTTTAATATCTATCAATGACATAGACAGTGGGATCGAGTGCATCCTCCGCAAATTTGAAGATGACAACAAGCTGAGTGGTGTGGTTGATATAATAGAAAGAAGGGATGCCGTCCAAAAGGACCTGGACAAGTTTGAGAAGTGGGCCTACGTGAACCTAATGAGGTTCAACAAGTCTATGTGCAGGTTCTGCACCTGGGCAGGGGTAATCCTGGACATGAATACAGACTGAGAGACGAACTCATTGAGAGCAGACCTTCGGAGAAGGACTTCAGGGTTCTGATGGATGAAAAGCTTGACATGAGCCAGCAATGTGTGCTTGCAACCTATAAGGCCAATAGAATTCTAGGCTGCATAAACAGAGGCATGGCCAGCAGATCGAGGGAGGTGATTGTCCCCCTCTGCTCTGCCATTGTGAGGCCCCACTTGGGGGTCTGCAGCACCCAGCACAAGACGAACGTGGAGCTGTTAGAACATTTCAAGAAGAGGGACACAAAGATGATCAAGGGGCTGGATCACCTTTCCTACGTAGAAAAGCTGAGAGGGCTGTTGCTGTTCAGCCTACAGAAGAGAAGGCTCTGGGGTGACCTTGTTGAAGTTTTTCAGTACTTGAAGGGGACTTATAAAAAAGATGGAGAGCAACTCTTTGCTCAATCAGATACTGACAAGACAAGGGGAAATGGTTTTAAACAAAAGAGGGAAGATTTAGATTAGAGGTTAGGAGATTTTTCACTCAGAGGGTGGTGAGGCACTGGAATATGTTTCTCTGAGATGTTGTGGATGCCTCATCCATGGCATTGTTCAAAACCAGGTTAGATGAGGCCCTGAACAACCTGATCTAGTGGGTAGCATCCTCGCCTGTGGCAAGGGCGGGTACAAGATGGTCTTTGAGGTTCTTTCCAACCCAAACCATTCTATGATTCTACGATTCTATTATTCTATGATGTCACTGTCCATGACAGAGACAGTAGACAAGGTAAGAAGAAAGGTAAGAGAAAGAAGATAAGGTAATTCTGTAGTCAAATATATTGTCACAATCTGTACAAGACATACAGGGTTTTCACTATTCTGGGTTATACAGTCAAAGAAGGAAGGACATGGCAGAACATATGCTGACAGACTCAGGCATTTCAGATAGCATGCAGAATGTTCCCCTTTCAGACTTTATGTGACCGGTTTGCTAAGTTTTTCCTGCTGGTGATACTGGTTGGAAACTCTCAAACCAAGGAAATGTGGACAGCATGTTCTTGAGGCACCAGGCACATTATAGTGGAGAGAAAACTATACAGTCTATTTTCTTGTAAGAACAGTTTATGCTGTGCCTAAGAGACAGATGTGGTCCACATATAAAAGCTTAAAGTCTGATTTGAAAAATTATGATGATTTCTTGTTTAAAAAAATAAAAAAGTTTTCAATACAATATTTTCAAGTTTTCAGTACAATACTGTTTTCAATTTAGTATCATTTTCAAACAATAACAGTTTTGTGTTTTTTTTTTTGTTTGTTTTTTATCACTCTTTTTTTTTTCTTTTTTTTTTTTTTTTTTTTTTTTCAACATAAAAGAGTTCTCATCTAAACCAGTTCTTGATTGATATGGTCTTATTTAATATTTTGTAGTCTTTAAATCTAGATGTAATTGTGATTTATCTATTGGACACATTGAAATATGGGGGTCAGCTTTTTATCATCTGAGACACAGGAAAAAATTGAAATGTTTGCATTGGACAGATCTGGGGGGAGCAAGTCCAGAAATTCTATGAACGCCTTAGGAACAATATCTGCTGATGGCTGGAGAAAGTTGACATTCCTTAAATTTCTTAGGCTTTGAAATAAGATCTGCAAGTGAAGGATCTGACTAATAAAGTTCATGCTTTCCTCAGTCTAGAAGATTCATTTCTGTTTAATGTAATTAAATAAATATATACTGTTTGATGTTTTAGGCTGATAAGCACCTATGATTCACTGTTAATGTAGAGCTATTAAGCAATGAAAGAAAGTGAAAACCTACAGGTGCAAGATATATTCATTTTCAGTGCCTTGTCAGTACTCAACCTCTCATTTGGTAGAAGCAGTCTACAGACTTGTAGTATGGATTAGTCATGGCATGTGTTGTCTTTTGTTGTGTGTCATGGTGATGGAAAAGGAAGAGGTAGGGAAGCAAAGAACACATGTTCATAGAAAACAAGTTAGAAAAGTATTCAGTACACTTGATTAGTGTACTGAATATCAAACAGTTTGTTTAAAATGGCAAATGATATAGAAATTTAGGGGAGACAAAATGACTTTGAACAAACTCTCTAGAATGTTTGAAAAAAAAAAAAAAAGAGAAAATCTCGACCTGATCAATATATATATCAATAAGATTTTAAAGAAAGAAGTTGTCCTGCTTCAGACAAACATTGAGAATACTTGATGAGTGGCTGAGGGAATAAATTCACTACTTTCAAAACCAACTCAACTGAGGTTTTATTGAAAAAGACTATTTAGGTGGATAAAGTATTAGAACCATGTAGTTGACATTAGGAATTAAAAATAAATAAATAAATAAAAGAACTATACATGTAATTATATATACTAAATATGTGGGGGGATTTGTTTTGTTTTCTTTTGTTTTTCTTGGAGGTGCAATACTGAAGCAAATGCCCTGTGAAAGAGACAGAGAAGTTTAAGAAACGTGGGTTCAAACAGTTTGCAAGAAGTGCAGATTTAGACATGCAATCAGTAATCACCAACATATTCAATGAGTTAGTAGCAATTAGCATGAAAATAATTTTAAAAACCTGAAAAATTCTGGGTAGTCAGGCTCATATTTGTTAGCTTTATTAAATTACACACTAATACCAATGAAATAAGGCTTGTCATTTTAAGTTTTGTTTAACAGAAAGTGAAAATGAGTGTAATAGTAATTGCAAAGAAAACAGGTTTTTGCAAGAATCCCATAAAGGCAAATAAAAATTCCACATGAATGGGAACAGCTACCATGTCACAAGTGTAAATCATTGGGCAGTGTTTAGTTACCTAAATATGCATTCTAAGTGATGTTTTGGAAGCTGTTAAGTATTTGGAATCTATGCATGTAGCGTATATTTATGTCATAAGAGACATACAAAAGACTTACTCCTTTCTTTGAACAGTACATGAAGATCAGGTGGGATCCCACAGGATATCTGAAATAATATTAGGTGCCTGTAGTTAGGCAAATGAAACAAAGTCCTTGTCTCATAGAAATTGATAGTAGCAATATACTGATAGGGGCACTTACTCTTGGTGTACAATGAAGAGAATTTGTTGTCACTCTAGAAAGACACAAGACACAAGAAAAGTGGCATAATAGATAGAACGATAGGGTAATAGTCAGAAGATTGGAAAAACTTTGACAGTCTCTCCACAACACCACGGATCAAGGTACATGGCATAAAACAGACTTCCCTAGATAACAAGTCAAGTTGGCAGATGGCTGCCTTCATCACTCACAGCAGGGTCACCCATTGTTACTACTTGATACTTCCTGCCAGTGGTCTTGCATGGATCAGGGTCAGGCACCCAAGATGTTTCACTTGAAAGCACACCCAGTTCTTCCTCAGTTTAGATGGTGAACCTGTTCCACAGACTCAATTCGCTACTTTTTGTGCTACTTTTATTTTATTTAATTTTCCTGAGTTGCAATGAGATGATTTAAGTATGTAAGTATGTATGTATGTATGAATTGACAATGAATTTACATACAGTGTTGTATTGGGTTTATGTGGCAAGTTTTTGGTAGCAGGGGGCTGTAGGGAGGGCCTCTGTGAGAAGAGTCCAGAAGCTGCCCCATGTTAGATAAAGCCAGTTTCAGCCAGCTTTGAAAGGACTTGCTGCTGGCCAGAGTGGAGACAATAAGTGATGTTGTCTGAGCCTCTGTGAGAGCAGATTTAAGAAAAAAAAAGAAAAGAAAAGAAAAAAAAAAAAAAAATATGTACCTTGGCAGCTGGCAGAGGTCAGTGTAGCAGGAGGGCAGAAGGTCCCCAGGCACAGAGCAAAAGTTCCCCTGGAGCCTGTGGAGAAGCCCCTGGTGGAGCAGGCTGTTCCTCCGCAGCCCATGGGTCCCACGGCAGAGCAGATCTCCATGCTGCAGCCCGTGGAGGAGCCCCCGGTGGAGCAGGTGGATGTGGCCTGGAGGAAGCTGCGGCCCATGGAGAGCACCTGCAGGAGCAGGCCCCGGGCTGGAGCTGCAGCCCGTGGAGAGGAGCCCAGGCAGGAGCAGGGGGTCTGGGGGAAACAGCCACCTGTGGGGGACCTGTGCTGGAGCAGTTTGCTCCTGACAGATGGACCCCGTGGTATGGACCCAGGGGTCTGGAGCTATTCTTGAAGAGCCTGCGGGAAGACCCTGCAGGCTCAGTTTGGGAAGGACGGCATCTTGTGGGAGGGACCTCACGTGGAGCAGGGACCATGAAGGAGTGGTGGAGATCAAGCGTCACGGACTAACTGCAGCCCTCATTCCCCGTTCCTCTGCACTGCTTGGGGGGATGATGTAGAAGAAGGTGGATAGGAGGAAGGTGTTTTTATTTTGTTTTGAGAAGTGATTAAGAAGTGATTGGGCTGTGCACTTAGTCACATGGTCGAAATTTTGGGGTAGACCTGTGTGGTGCCAGGAGTTGGACTTGATGATCCTTATGGGTCCCTTCCAACTTGGGATATTCTATGATTCTATGTTTTGAGTTTCTCACTTCTCTAGCTTGTTATTAATAGGCAATAAATTTCACTAATGTCCCTTTGCTGAGTCTGTTTTGCCCATGATGATAAATGATGAGTGATCTTCCTTGTTCTTATCTCAACCCTTGAGCATTTTTCATTGTATTTTCTCCCCTTTTCCCTTTGAGGAAGGGGAGTGAGAAAGCAGTTGTGGCAGAGCTCAGCTGCCCAACTGAGTAAAACCGCAACTGTTTGACAGATTAAATATCTTTCTTTCATTGGTTTGTGGTCCTGGCAACTGGCATGGTTGGTGATGAGACAGTTAGCCAGATAAGGCTTTTAACAAATCCAGACAGAGATACTTGACAGCAAAAAAGCTTCATTTACTGCACTTGCATTTTTAGTCTTATTCCCAGGAGAATGGAGTCAAGAGGTGACAGGGGAGGTTCAGGCTGGATATCAGGAAAAGATTCTTCACTGAGAGGGTGGTCGCATGATGGAACAGGCTCTCCAGAGACGTAGTCATGCCACCAAGCGTGTCAGAGCTTAAGAAACATTTGGACTATGCTTTTAGTCATATGGTCTGAAGTTTTGGGTAAACCTGTGTGGAGGCAGGAGTTGGTCTCGACGATCCTTCTGGGTCCCTTCCAAGTCAGGATATTCTATGATTCTATGATTCCCAGAGCTCAGCAAAATACTCTGCTATAACCTGGAGAATTCATTAGTCTTTAACTTCCTACATGTTAACTGGGAATATTGTACAGCCAATACAAACCTGTTCAAGAAATTTTTGAGGCATGTTGAAGATCTCTTCTTGGTACAGGTACTAAGGGACATGACTAAGAAAGGTATCCTCCTGGATTTTGTTGTTGTACCGGATCTGGCTGGGATGGAGTAGCTTTCACTGCTGCAGACCATTTAGTGGAGTGAAAAGCACTGGTATCACATTTCTTTTTTGTCTATTTTTAGACATTTAGACAATTAGACATTTCTAATTTGTCTATTGCTGAGCAATGTTGGCACAGCATCAAGACTCAAGGGAAGCTATGAAGACATCTGTCCTCCCAGACAATCACTACACATGTTGAGGCCCTGCTTCTTGGGATTTGGCGAAACATTGCTCGTTCATGGGAAGTAGAGATATTATTTTTTTCTCCCTGTGTTTGAGTGAGTGTGGCCCTTGCTTGATTTGTTGTTGCTGTTTTTTTTTTTTTTTTTTTTTTTTTTTCTCTTCCCCCTAATTAAATTATCCTTATCTCAGCAATATAGCATTTTTTTTTTTTTTTTTTTTTTTTTTTTTTCCAGCTTACTGAGGAGGGCGAGTGAGAGAATGGTTGTGGTGGAGCTTAGCTACTCAGTAGGGTAAAAGCACCACTGCTGTTTGTGAACAGAGAGGGTCCTGTAGATTAAGTGACAATTGGTGACTGTCTTGGTCACAGTAATCATGAAGCAGTCAAGTCTTAAATCATTAGCAATAGGTGAAAAACTGCCAGCAAAACTTAAACCATGGATATGGGGAAAGCAGACTTCAGGATGCTCAGGGAACTAGTTAGTAGGGTCCCGTGAGATTCTGCTTTCAAAGGCATTGGTGTATGTCACTACTGGTCACTTTTAAAGTATCACCTCTTAAAAGCACAGGAGCTGACAATTCCAAAGTCTGAGGTCAAGCAAGTCAGGCAGAAGGCTGGCTTGGCTGAGCAGGCATCTCCTATAGAGCTTAAGTGGAAAAGTAAAGCATATGGATGCTGGAAAAAAAAGGTCAGACTACACAGAAAGACTACAGAGATGTTGTTCACTGTCGTAGGGAGAAAATTAATGTAGCCACAGTTCAATTGGAGCTGAAGCTGATCAGAACTGTGGGGCAAAACAATATATATATATCTACATATATATATATATAAACATGTTGGCGGCAAAAGGAAGACCAGAGATAATAAAGGTCCACTACTTGGTGAGGTTGTGGATGATACTGAATTAGAAGGAGTTGTTGACTCCTTTGAGGAAAGAGGCCTTGAAGAAAGATCTTGAAAAATTAGAGGGCTGGGCAATAACCAATCCAATGAAATTTAACAAGAGCAAGGGCTAGATTCTGCATCTGGGATGGGGTAAACCTGGGTGTGTATACAGACTGGTGGATAAGAGGCTGGAGTGCATCCCCATGGAAAGGAATCTGGAGGTCTTGGTCAATAGCAAGCTGAATATGAGTTGGCAGTATGCCCTGAAAGCCAAAAGGGTCAACTGTATCCTGGGGTGCATCAAGCACAGCATTGCTAGCCATTCAAGGGAAGTGATTTTCCTACTCTACTCTGCAGTGGTGCAGCCTATCCTTGAGTATGGTGTGCAGTTTTGGGCTCCTCAGTGTAAGAAGGAAATAAAACCATTAGAGTGTGTCCAGAGGAGAGCAGTGAAGATGGTGAAGGGTCTGTAAGGTAACACATATCCTCATATGCAGCAGCTGAGGTCCATTGGTTTGTTCAGTCTAGAGAAGAGTGGTTGTTTTATGGTCTACAGCTTCCTCACAAAGGGGAACAGAGGGGGAAGCTCTGATCTCTTCCTTGCGATGTTTAGTGATAGGACCTGATGGAAAAGCATGAAGCTGAAACAGGGGACGTTCAGGTTGGATATCAGGAAAACATTCTTCACTGGGAAGGTGGTCAGGCACTGGAACAGGCTCCCCAGTGAAGTGTTCTCTCACATCCTCCATTAAATCTCGTAACTTGCTTTCTTACCTTGCATATTTCAAGGTTGTTGATCAGGAACATAAATAAAACTATCCCTCCACTCTTTCTGCATTTATTTTTCTTGCATTTTATACTCCCCCTGCATCTTTTACTTCTAATTCTCAGGAGTTTCCTGCTAGTTTTCAGGCTTCAGAATCGGACCTTTTCTAATGCTCTGATAATGCTTTTACTTCTATCTTTGGAATAGTCTCCTTTTTAATGTAGAAGTATTTTCACAACATTTTCACAATAATTTTTCTTCACACACACGAATAGCTGTACAGTATGTTCTCTTCTTCTGATGAAGTTCTATTTTATATTAAGGTGATAAAGATTTAATCTATATATTATGGAAATATATGACATGAGTAATAAATCACTCATGCAAATAATCATCTCAGTACTTTCTAACTTTCTGAATACTATCCATTCCAGTGAAAAAATTGCCATATTTTCAATAGGTATGGAATATATTATCTGAAAACCTAGGTGTACTGTTTTACTGACATCTATAAAGGTTGAAAGAAGCTTATGTATTTCATAGTGGTACAGTATACAACATAACCAACATAACTAAAAAGAATGAAAATTAATTGCACAGCAAAGGTAGAAACTGTTCTTTTTTTTTTTTTTTTTTTTTTTTCCCTTCAGAGAGAATTATGAAAAATATAACCACATATAACTAAGATGAAGGGAAAAGGTTGCTCTGTTTGCTGTTGCTTTTCACTATTTTTATGGAATAATGCTTTTTCTACATGACAAGTGAGAAATAGGAGAATTTATGTTAAAATTTCTGCTAAAATAAGAGGTATTAAGAAGGTCAGATTTGTATTCCCACATCTGAGTCAAACAACGTAACTTTGCATTAATGGCAGTATCCAAAGCAGGGATAACTTATTTTTTATTTCTATATCAGAACTGGGTATAAAATACAGCACAGTTAAAATATGATTAGTTTTTTTTTTTTTTGATATGATAACTCAAAACTACATTAAATATCATCAGAAGAAAACTGTGAAAAGAATTGTGAGATTCCTTTTCTTAGAAGCAATGTGGTATTTTTTTTTGCACTGAGTTTTATCTTCAGTACCTTTATATTGAATGATATATTCAATCAGTCATAACACAGAAAAATCTCAATTGTAGACCAGATTTACTCTATATCCTTTTTGTTCTCTTTCTATAATATATCTTATTCCACTACTATTCTCACCATAAATTGTAATTTCTGTATTTCCATCAACAACATCAGAGTATTTGTAAGGCTTTCTGTGTTCTCATACTTTGTTAAATAAGTTGATACAAGGAAAGGAATTGTGTTGTTGAGGGGGGGGGGGGGGGGGCAATTTGTGGGGGGAATTTTATTGTTTTTGGTTTTGGTTTTTTCCCCGATTTTTTTTTTTTGTTTTTTTTTTTTTTTTTTCTTTTTCAGAGCATACTTATTTGACACCAGATTCTGACAGAAGTGTACTTCTGTGTCCTTTGGAAAATAAACATTCCCACACTTTATTAAAAATTTGTTCAAGCTCTTTCCTTTTGGCCATGATCACAGATAATATTTATCAACCACTAAAGAATAACAAGACATTTGGGGACATAAAGTTTCCCATTATACTGGTAAACCAGGTTTATAGAACTCATTCCTGGACTACAACAAAAGGAAAATGCAATATCTCCATACTATCATTCAGAGATACTGCAGCTCTCTCTTAGTCCAGGGAGATATAGCTATAGGGGATATGGAATGCTGCAGGCCAATAAGAAGCTATGCAGAAGAGCAGAAAGTAAAGGTTTTAGCTATATTTCAGTAAAAAAATAAAACAAACAAACAAAAAACAAGACCTTGTTTGTTAACTCATCACCTCCAACATGGGTATCCCATGTCAAGTCATTGAATTTCATAATCAAAAATACTTTAGAGATAGAATCATATCACATGATCCATGAATATTCCTGGTTCATATTTATAGCATCTGAAGACAGAATTTTTAAATACTTTCATATTACATACTGTCAGACTAGTCTTATTGAAACTCTAATAATCTAGCTAACAAAAACATCTGTGCCTTTAGTCCTGTCCAAAAGTGTCTGTTTTAAACTGATAAACATACTTCTACATACCGTATTTGGAACACATAAATATGTTGACAGTTTACTTATTCACCAAGTAGTATTTGGGTAAAATTTCTCCTGAAATGTATGCATTCAAAACCATTCTCCAACTTATGTGTTGGTTTTACCTTTATGGGCAGCTGACCTCCACCACAACCGCTCTCTCACTCCCCCTCCTCAGAAGAGGAAAAGAAAGTGTGCTGGAAAGAAAAAAAAAATATCATGGTTTGAGATTTGAGATAAGAATAATTTAATTAAAGGAAAAAGGAAGAAGGGAAAAACAAGAAACAACAAACAAACAAACAAACAACAACAACAACAAAAGCAAAGGCCACATGGAAACACAGAGAGAAAAAAAAATACTTTACTCTCTAATTCCCATCAACAAGCGATGTTCGGCTATGGGAAGCAGAGACTCGATACACATAGTGTTTTTCTGGGAGGACAGACATCTTCATAACAAAAGCACCCCTCACTTTCTATTGCCGAGTGTGACACCATATGGTACGGAATACCCCTTTGGTTGGTTTAGGTCAGCTGCCCTGGTGAGTATTGATGCTGTGCCAGAACTGCTCAGCAATAGATTGTTGTGATACTGTGGAAGATGAAATGCTTTGTTTCAAACATTGTTTTCAGAGTTTCCTGCCTAGCAACATAGATCTACCTGTCCTTATCACTTGCAGATCTTTTCTTGATTGGCTGGTGCCTAAACAGACCGGAATGCATGGGCAGGAGAAAAATGCCAGTATGGCATGACACGTGTTAGGTGCGTGGTACTGGAGGTCTCCCTGCCCAGTGACAGTGGTCTCAACCAATTGGAAGGAGAACATGAGTAGTGATGAACTGGCTATGTGCCATTACCTTGGAAATCAGGTAAAAAAACCATGAGGGGACAGTACCTTTTCAAGACACATTGGACCCTCCTCACCACATTTTTAAAAAGCAATGGACCAATGGTGAATCCATGGTGGTGACTATCTCTGGCAATCTGTAGGACACCTTCACTTATATTTTGATACTTTTTCTATCACTACTCCCTTCCTAACTCTCACTTCTCCTTTGATATTTTTATACAAAAGTAATGAACTGGTGAACAATATTTGACCTTGACTGTGTCTTAATCTCTCTGTGGGTGACTCACGAATGACCCTCGGAGCAATCAGAATGGGACAGATGCCAATGCTGTTGTCCTGGTTTCAGTTAGGACAGTTATCTTTCCTCCTAGTAGCTGGTAGGGTGCTATGTTTTGGATTAGGATGGGAAGAGTGCTGATAACATGCCGATGTTTTAATTGCTACAGAGCAGTGCTTACACTAAGCCAAGGACTTTTCAGCTTCTCGCTCTGTCCTGCCAGCGGGCAGGCTGGGGGTGCAGCAAGAGCTGGGAGGGGACAGACCCAGGACAGTTGACCCAAACTGGCCAAAGGGGTATTCCATACCATCTGACGTCATGCTAAACAATATATAGGGGTGGCTAGCTGGGGCGGGGGGGGGGGCGGCTGCTCAGGGATAGACTGGGCATCGGTCAGCGGGTGGTGAGCAATTGCATTGTGCATCACTTGTTTGTACATATTATTATTATTATTTTCTATCTTAATAAACTGTCTTTATCTCAACTCACAGGCTTCACTTTCCTGTTTCTCTCCCCAGTCCCAGAGAGGGAGGGGGGAGGGTGAGTGAACAGCTGTGTGGTGTTTAGCTACCAGCTGGGTTAAACCACAACAGTGTTCTACTTACAAGTGCAGTTCACAGCACTGTATGGGCTGCTGCAGGGAAAGGTAACTTCATCCCAGACAAACCCAGTGATAATAAATTTGTATTCTCCAATTACCAGTATCTCTGGATGTTTACTGCCAACCATCTGACATTTCTCTCTGACTTTTACTTTGCATTAATATAGTAGCCCTCAAATTTTAAGAGATTTAAAAATTGGGTGTATGTTTTGATTTTCATTAAATTTATTGGGATAGTCTTTAAAGTTATGAAATAACAGATTTCCATTTAAGTTATTATTTTTAGTATATTTGTAGGTACTGAGTAGTTTACATTAATTCTGAAATGGTAAACAGGTGGTCATTACTGTTTACAGTAAGAGCATACATGTTGGAGGGAAAATAAAGGTATAAAATAACCATCACACTCTAATGATTAAACAAAGTGATTGGTATTTTCATCTGTTAGGAGTTGTTATCAACTTAAAACATACATTACACATCCACTACACTTACACTGAAAGACTGACCGAATGTCTACAACATCATCAACAACAACAAAAAAGTACTAGATTTTATGCACTAAAATTGTGTATGATGCATAAGATGCTCACTGCAAGAACCTCCTTCTGCTACATGGGTGTTAGGTGAGTACTTAGTGCTTACCTTAAAGTGGATCTGTCTTCATAAAGATGGGAATATAGACAAGTGATGAGTAGCTACAGATATGATATGTAATATATGATAATACAATGAATATCATTGACGGAGTATTTTGAGATGCTAGCACATGAATGAATTTAATCCCATAGAAGAAGTTTTAAAATGACACAGGCAATTAAGAATAATGCTTATTCAAGCTTTGAATACTTTGAAAATCTTTGTCAAGGAAGATAAATTCATCATCAGAACATTAGATATTATTCTTTGAAAATGAATAGGTTCAAATGTTCAAGCAATGCAGTGATCATATTAGAAACATATTCTTGAGAGCATCCTCTGACCAATTTAAATAAAATAAAATAAAAAGCTCTGTTTTAAAGAAGTCCTGAAACCAAAGAATAATAATGAAAATAATATAATTTCTGTAATAATGAAAAGTAAAAATAAAAATTAAGCATATAAAAATGTGTTTTTTCTTCAGGAGCTGACTGCTTAATTTTTTCTATATGTGGCTTCCAAAAGGAAAATCAAGAAGGTATCCCAGCTGTAATCACTCATATAGATTTTTTTTTTTTTTAAAAAAAAAAAAAAAAAAAAAAAAAAAAACAAACACCTGAAACACAGTGTGTTTGTATCTCGATCCAAGGTCTGACTCAGATCATCTTTGTACTGGTCTCATTACACTAGAGTTGCCTGGTACTTTTCACTCTAAGCTGCACATTACTGCTGTCACCTAACTGCTTTGCTCCCCTAGCAAGAATATCTTGAGACTGCAAGGTGATTACTTGCTGTTTGAGTTGACATCCAGCTCCCCTTCCATGTAGGGCAGCCAGCCCTCACTGCACCCTGATTTGGTGCACATGACTGAGATTTCACTGAGAAAATCATAATGCTCCACTAGGAAGAAATTGAAATATCCCAATACAAAAAATAGATTAAGTGGGATGAGGCACAGAGTAATTACATGTTTTCCTGGTCTCATGTTTGTGAAACTAGTGTTTTTTTGCTTCAAACAAGCTAAGAAATGTTGTTCTAATAATCACCATCCATACACAAATCCTAGTCTCAGAATCAAAAAGCATGAAAACATATCAAGTAAGACATATGTAGTTTGTCATTCTTCACTGATGTCTCTACCTAAGGTAGAACCATACACACATGGGTGGGATTTCAAAATTTTGAACTGCTGATTGGATTATTGTATCCTCAGTAAATATTGATTACTACAAGAAGTATGAAGACAGGTCTAGTCTGTTGCTATACAAAGATGTAACTAAAAAATTATGAAAGGCTTTATATTTTCTGCTGTTTCCTTCTGAGATTTGGGATGGCATTCCTCTGGGGTTAGTTTTATATCAATTTTTAACAGCTCTAATTGCCTAATTAGCTGCTCCACTGCAAAGGGAAAATGTTTCTCAATATTCACTATTAATTTTCCTATTAATATAAAATATCATAATTTCAGAATTACTATTACACTGGATTCCAAGAACTCTCCTGAAAATGTATCCCTGATTTTTTTTTTTTTTTTTTTTTTTTTTAATGCAAGGACTAAAAATTCCTTTACATCTCTAGTGAAACCAAGCTCATCTGCCATTAATTTGTGCACAACCCTTTAATGATTATACATTGATAGAACAAGTTTTTAATTTAACTCTTTTACATTTAAACAACACATAGCCATTCTAAAGCCCACTTTGTTATTTTATATATCTATGAATGTTAATGGAGATGTAGTGTGTGTTTTTTCTTTGAGGCCTTGTTATTCAGCATTACAGCTATATTAAGTATAAATAAGTGAGACAATTTACATGAAGTCACCCAGTGAACATTAGAATAAAGGTCTAGAAGCCTAGAGGTAAGATATCAGAGGAGATTCCTTGCTCTTGTCTTATTTCAATACCTAACATTATTAATTTTTATACATCCCATATAGAGGACTCAAGGAGTAACTTGTTACATGTTCAACTTGTTTTGTTTTGTTTTGAATTGGATTGGACTGTGACTTAATATTATTCTTGAACCTGAAAGAAAAACTCTGGTGATTAAGACAACACAGTAAGCTCTTAGAGTTTAGAGTTTAATTCAAAAGCTTTGTCGTTGTGTCCTTTTAAAGTTTTTACAAGCCTCTGTGATCTGACCTGTAAAACTGACCTCTTAGACTTTGTATCTGACCACTTAGACTTTGACCAGCTTTGACCAGTATTTACAGAAGAATATCTTGGCAAGTATGTGGCTGAATGTTAACAGGAACACTTGATCCAATCTGAATTCACTGTCATATAATATTTTTATATTCTAAGGGACCAAGAAAAGACAGAAACAAACAGAAAAAAAATTGTGTCTGGAAAGCAGAAGAAACATATAGTACATATTTGTAAGCGACAGTACATGGTTGTAACTGAAGAGTGATGTTGAATGAAAATATTCTTGTGGAACCACTCAGTCACATATTATGAATCAAAAGCAATAGGAATATTTAAAAATACTGAAAGCTATGTGCACAGTACCCTTATATTTCCTATGCACAGTTCCTATGCATATCAGAAAATTAGATCATGTAATTTGAAATTGTCTCGTTTTTAATCACATACAAGTGACTTTATTTACATTTTTTCATTTCCTTATAGTTTAAAAAATATATTTCGTAATCATTTTATCACTATGAAGCTTTTCATTATAAGATGTTACAGAAATTGATCTAAATATCTCTTGTTGTATACACATATGCTTACATATTTATCTACTTGGATGTAATAGAATAACTGCAATTTGTATTCCAAGTTCATAGAACACATTATAAAAACCTCAGAGAACAGTATGAATATGACTGCCAAAGAGTGGTGTCCTTAGAATTGGTTCATACTCAATAAACATATTTTATTAATCTGTAGCAGTAAATTGACAGAAGGATATAGATTGTCTTCAAAGAAGATGGAACTTGGTGTGGAGAATCCTAATAGAAGTGACATCAAGCTATTCAAACATTGCCCAAATACTTCCTGAACTGTGGTAGGGTTGGTACTGTGGCCATTTCCCAAAGAAGCTCTGCTGAAAGTGATATAGGAATCCTGATAGACACTAAGTTGTACGAGACAGCAATGAGCCCTTTCCACTAAGAAGGCTAACAATATTCTTGGCTATGTTAGGAAAAAAAAAATATGGACAGCTCAAGAGACGTGATCTTTGCCCTCTATTCAAAGGAGTCTCCTTCCCTGTAGATCTTCAAAATCTGCCTGGACATGTTTCTGATCACCCTCTCAATGAAGAACCTTTTCCTCTACTCTGCCCTTGTGAAGGCCAACTTGGAGTACTTCATCCAGGTCTTGGGCCCCCAACACAAGAAGGATGTGGGTCTGTTCGAGTGGGTCCAGAGGAGGGCCATGAAGATGACAGAGGGCTGGAACTCCTCTACTATGAAGAAAAGCTGAGAGAGCTGGGGATGTTCAGCCTACAGAACAGAAAGCTCTGGGGTGACATTGCTGCAGTTTTTCAATTCTTAAAGGGAGTTATAAAAGAGATGGAAAGCAACTTTTTGCAGGACATATAACAGGACAAGTGGGAATGGTTTTAAACTAAAGGAGTGGAGATTTAGATTAGAAGTTAAGGGGAATTTTTTTCACTCAGGTGAGGCACTGGAACAGGTTCCCAGAGAAGTTATAGATGCCCCATCCTTGGGGTATGCCCCATACCCTTGGGGTATGCCCCATCCCAGCCTTCTCTTCTTGAGGCTGAACAAAACAAATGACCTCAGCTGCTCCCCATACATCTTACCTTCTAGATCCTTCACCATTTTCACTGCCCTCCTTTGGCCTCTTCTCATAGATAACTAGCAATAGGACAAGAGGGAATGGCCTCGAGTTGAACCAGGGGAGGTTAAGGTTGGAAATTAGGAGAAATGTCTTAGAATGAGTAATCAGACATTGAAACAAGATGCCAAGGAAAGTGGTGGAATCACCATCCCTAGGGGTGTTTAAGGAAAGGTTGGATGTAATACTTAGGGACATGGTTTAGTGGGTGATATTGGTGGTAGGGGGATGGTTGAAGCAGATGATCTTGGAGGTCTTTTCCGGTCTTAATTCTATGATTCTACGGTTGTATGATATGACTAAAGGCACTATTTAAAGCAAAGAAAGGATTGACATTGTATTCATTCACTCTTTCCATAAAATATTAAATTGTTGAATGAATTTCCATCTTCTGTCCAGAAGACGGATTCTGTCCAGATTTCTGCAGCTCTGGTTCTAATTAATGCAATTTTGTTAGTAGTGTCATATAGTAATACATATAGTGACATATAGTAATAGAGGAAGGGATTATTAATGGAGTATTTACAAATATTCTGCTGTATTCCTAGCAAGAAATATGTTTTTACTTGTTTTTCCATGCAGGAATTAGTAACAGTTTTGAAATTTAAATTTAATTAATACTGCACAAGATGACTCATATGCAAATGCCTATAAGATACAAGAAAGAAAACAGAAAAACAAAACTCTTTTGTTCTATGACAGAGTAAGAAATGATATGCAGGAATAAATTGCATGGGGGGGACAACAAGAGATATTTGGGTGTTGTTTTTCCCTATTATACTACATAATGCAATGGTCTTTCAGACAAAAATATCATTGTAACAGAAAATCAGTGTGGATAAGTGGGGACATATGTTTGCCATCATACTGAATTTTCATGAAAGAACCCAAAATAGGCAAGATTTAACAGATTTAATATTCATCACAACATCATTAAATGAGATGTTGAACCTACAGGAAAACTTGACATACAATTTTGCTGGGCCCTAAGGGTCAATTCAACCCAAAACATTCAACTTGATAAGTGAAATAAGGGTCAGGGTCAAAATGACAATGAAGAGAAATTTGAAAAAAAAAAGAAGCGGAGTGCTTGGCTTTGGGAGCAAAGGAGGAGAAACCTTGTATTGAGTGGCTTAGACCTCCTACTTGGGGACCACTCATAAACACTTGATAGAAATCAAACAAGTCTGCCTCTGCAGATACACAAACTTACTAGTGTAGGTTTAGGAGAGTTGAATTAATATTATTTAGAATAAACATCTGGTAGCAAAAGGAATTTTTTAGATATGATCTTAAAACAGAAGATTGAATATTTTTCTTCATTCATGCTGTCTGTGGCTTTCTTTTTTTTTTCTTTTTTTTTCCTTTTAAAATTCTTCACCTGACCTAAACTGATTTGAGTGTCTTATTGTAAGGTTACCAATCAAAATCATGTAACCCTTATATAAGACAATGGTTATTAAATGTTTCTCAAAACTATCTCAAGAATTTCTCGATGCTAAAATATTTCTGCTCCCCTTGTGACTGACTGGGTGTTGTTAAAGCAGGAATTTCTGTGTAAGAAAAGTCTTCGGGGAGAACAACACAAGTCACAAAAGAATGAAAGAAATAGAAGTACTACCTAGGAGGAGTTTGTGCCAACAATCAAACATCACTCCTCAGGTAAAAAACAAACAAACAAACAAACAAAACCCCCACCAACCCACTCCAGTTTAGTCTCTTTTAATAAGTCTAATTTTCTTCCTTGGTTTTATGACTTATATCTAAAAAAACAGAGGTTAGGGAGTGAAGAACCTGTTTTTAGTCTGTAAAGGCATGGGAGGCATCTGGAGCCTTATAAAGGTCCCTTTTCTGAATGAGAAGACAGACTTGCTAATATCACCTTCACGCGGTCTTCATAATATGTTCCCTACAAAAAGAAAAGGTGTAGTAGGTCTGCAGTGTGTCTGCCAAATTTTAACACAAGTAATTACTTTCAGCCTACCTTGAATTCCAACTGATAGTAACTGTGCTGATGCACACTGTGGAACATCTCCTTGCATTTAATGGTGGCTGCATTCCAGCAGTGTATGAAAAGGTCTTACTGTTTTACTTTATTTATTGTTGATAAAAAATTAGAAGCAAAGAAATCAAAACACAAGATATATTATTAATGGGTACTGTGAAACTGTAAAGAGGAACATATGCTTACTAGACAGTCTGAAGTATGTTTTTGAGTACATGCAACATTTCTGATGACAGTTCATGCCAAAATGTATATTTATGTGTCAAACAGAGAAATAATAACTGTCCTTTCACAGAATATCCTAGAATCCACCAGGAAACCTTTCCAAAAGAAATATTCTTTCAAAATAATTATGGTTCTACATAGTCAAGATATCATAAAGCAAGAAAAGCACAATAATATCCAAAAAACATCAAAAATCCATAAGACAGAATTCCAGAAGGAAGTAGAAATGAAACCGATAAGAAACTTTTCCTATAGTTTGTCTTCTGCAACTTTTTGGGAAGACTTTTTCATACATTTTTTTTTTTTTTTTTTTTTTTCTTTTTCCTCCCCATGTTATGCCCCTCTTTTAAAGAAGTTGAAGAACATAAATATTTGTGGTCAAGAAGGAAAACTATGGGTAAATACTCACAACTCATAAGTAGTAGAATTATAAGAAATATATATATTTTTGACATTTTTACTTTCCATTCCTTTTTCAAAATGACACAGATAATCACAGATGAACCTTCCAAAACTAAAACTAGGTTTAAAATAATAATAATAATAATAATAATAAACAAAAATATAAACCTTATTCAAAACAAAACCCTACCAGATAGAGATGTCTACTACAGCTTCAGTAAGTTCTCCAGATAATCCTTGCTATCTTCCTGCTAAAATGCTCTTTCATTAAAAAGCAGCTTGGCCTTCTCCCCCTTCTTTCCTCTTCATGGAAGCCTCCTTAATTGGCTTATGATTACAGAACACATTTGAGAACACTAATAGAATCACAAGTCAACCTTAGTTGCTTATTTCACACCTAGATCCACCAGACAGAAATGACGCTCACACAGACTCTCAGACACTCACTCACTCCTTATAAGTGAGGAATTCAGCTCTGTGGGATATCTAGACCAAAGAGGGTTGGGTCTAGATTGATCATTGATCCTCTCATTTACACTATGACACATAAAAACTGTCTGAAGTGTTTTTAACAGCATAGTTTGTTTGTAGGTGATAAAGAAACATTACTTGAACAACATATAAAGTACCACAGAATTTAGTGTTGGATTGAGGGCCATGAAAACCGAAAGCTTATTTTTTCACTGTGAGTGAGATAATGTTTAATAAAATCAGTGAAAGTTCTTTTATCCCCCCAAATAGACTTCTCTTATAATCTCAAAAGCATTGTGTAGCTTTTGATTGCTATATGTTTCAGATTGTCTTCTGTAAAATGGGGATAATAAAGCCTAATTACATTCTGCCTATAGCTGTTGAGGTCAACACCTTCCATAATATATCTTAGAAGTGCTGAATATAAATTTATTTCAAGATTTTTCCCAATGTCCAAATTAAAAAACAAACAAACAAACAAACAAACAAACAAAAACATTTCTGTCATCACCTTTATTTTTACTTTAAAATTTAAGAAGGCTCAGTTGCAGACTCCATTATCTTTAATTCAGCAACTGATTTTACTCAGGCTGTTAGATACTGTCAGACTGAATAGTGAGAAGACTTACACATACACTGGCTATGATGACTGACATTCCTAGTGAACAACAATGATTCCAAACAGACTTTTATTAACGTGTTTCTCCTCATTTTGGTTTGGTTTGGTTTGGTTTGTTGGTTTATTTTTGTTTTATTTTCTTATCCAGGGAGCACAAAATTCCATTCGAACTTCTTCCAAATAAGGGATCTTTCATACTTTATGTTACTATAATGTAATCTCTGTTCTGCTAATGTCACTGCTACTCACAATATCCATCTGATTCCTTCATAATCATAATGAACATTTTAAATTAAATAATATGTTGATTGCTTGAACTGTATTTATTTTTATCATATTATAATTAGAATGAGAAAATAGCTGCTCATTTCAAATGGCATACTATTAATTAACTTAAAACAAAGTTGAAATGGCACAGTCACTTGAACAGAACTAAAAGATGAAAAAAACTTCCTTTAATTTTAAAGATGTGTTTCTTAGAGTTAAAAATGTTCAGAATGCCAGAGACCACAGGAAAGGCTTTGACTTGTTTTGCTTAATTTCTTATTTTTATAATGTCAAAAGTCCTTCACAGAAGAGCATAACTGTTTGGGTGACAGATCTTGAGCGTCACGTTTTTATGCTTCCTTACCTTTCTTAGCTTATCAAAGAGTTGTCATGGAGCAGTGAAAGTTGGATTCTCCCTGTGAAATGTGTTTATTTGATTCGTGTCAGTATGGAACAATGCTAGGGCCGCATGATGAAATATAAGCTCGTATTTAAGAAAAACAGAGTGATTAGTGTACATAGTTCTTGTATCATGCAAAGGAACGATCCAGCAATTTGTGTAAATAGAGGGTTTGAAGGGCAAACATTGAGACTCTAGTCTGGGAGATAAGAGGACCAAGGAGTTTTTTTAGGAAACTGCAGACTTTTGCATGGGACGCTGCGCAAGCCTCTGATAACCAGCAAAGAGATCCACCAAATAAGGAGAAAGGGGGAGTTGAAGGACGACCGAAGGACAAAGCCTGGGAGGAAGACTACGAGCCTTCAGCACAAG
>NC_048893.1:120394245-120399812 GCF_011077185.1 Oxyura jamaicensis
CTTAATAAATCACATAAATCCTATTTGGGACTTAATCATTTATCACATCCCTAATGAATGGAGATCCAAAAGATGAACATAACCCCAGCCTGGACAATGTCCTCACCAATGGGACTCAGTCCCACTGTGTCTGAATACAACAGGCTAAGCTGGTAGTGGAGAACATTGACAAACTCAGAAAAAGCAAATGATGAGCCAGATCCAGAGTCTGTCCTGGAGAGTTCATTCAGGAGTAAATTGAGACAGGCCTAGAGAAAGAACTTAAAGCAAGGCAACAACATGGGTCAAGAGTCTATTCAGGAGATGGAACCAGATATAGGATTGGAGACAAGCCACTGTTTAAATAAAATGGGTCCACACAGGAAAGCAGAGAGAAAAAGGAAGTCAGATTAAAAACTCCTACTTTAAGTGCATAAATGTAGGTCCCAATAAATGCCCAGAACTACAGGGCAGTTACTATAATGATGAAGGTGTCTTTCCAAAAGTTCAGCAGTGGTTGTAAGATATCTCCTTTTAAAGAGGGTAGTGTTGGGATCTTGTTGCAATCAAGTTATGAAGGCAAGAAGAATGTCTACAGCACCATGCCCACGGAGAATGGATCAAAAGAACACTGGCATTTCCAGAAAGAAGAACATTTTAATATCAGTCAGGGACAAGACTCTGGCTTAACTGAATTTTGATTCACTTCTATTTATTCACTTGTACTACTACTAAGATATTCAAAGACAAAGGAATTGTTTCTTCAGAGAGAAGCATACTTTTCTGATGCTTCTTTAACAGAGCGTATAGAAATAAGCCCTTTTTCTGAAGTGACTGAAGATAGTACATTTTTTGCCTAACAGCTGAAATGATATAAAGCGTTTCAAAATCTTAGAAAACTTTGGTGTAGAACTGAGGAGGTAAAACCCGTATGTTGCTCTGAAGTTGTTCCAATCATCAAATCTGTGGCTTGATTTTCAGTGGTGTGAGGATTATTTAGGCACACATTATGTCACAGAGTTGAGCCACATCTCTCTGTGATTCTCCGGCACAGAGCTGGCTGCATCTCTGTACATCCAAGAAGAGTCTTACACACTTTATTCCAATATTTGCAGAGCAGATGGCAAGACTTTATAGTGAACAGCAGGGTTCAAACCTGAACTTCTCCAGTTTTATCCAACTCCACATTTATAGTTAGACTGACACTTGGGTGCAATATGGGTTTGCAGGGAGTCTATAATTTTGATTTTTTATTTTTATTTTTATTTTTTTTTACTTACAGTCAATTATTTTGAATCAGATGCCATATTCTTTGAGAAAACAGGATTATTCACTTCTGCGAAAGATGTGTAAATGTATTTCAGTAAATTCAGAGTATTTTCACTGCATAAACAGTTAAATTCATGTTTTACTATATTTATTTATTTTTATTATTTACATTCAAGAGAGAAATTTTCACATAAATATTTTGGAGTGGAAAAATGAAGATAATAGAACAGAAAATAATAAAACATCAATGTGAACATTTCTAGTTAAGAGCTTGAAATCAATACAATGTATAGGAATACAAAAAAAAAAAAAAAAATCAACTGGATATTGAATTTAAAATATATTTCCAAAAATAAAAACTTTAAAAGAATACACTTCAGAAGAACAAAATAAATGATAAAATGTATTTGGCATAAGATTATTCCACAGTCTTTGGTAAAATCTTAGTTTTAAAAAAATAAATCATTTCATGTAAACCAAGTTAAACAAATTTGAAGAAATAAACATAATAAATTAAGGATATCAGTAACCACATGGTTTTTGAAAGCTGTAGCCTCTTCTTTAAAGACAGGATCTTTGTTTCCTTCTATCTTTAAAGTTTATTGTGAATACACATTAAAAAAATGAAAGCTTGCTGTCCTTGCCACAAATAAAAGGTAAGATTGAAATGCTGAGACCTGAGATTTGCAGAATTACATCATAATAAAACCCTTCAAAACTCCTTCAAAAATACTTGAATTCATTAATATATTCTCATAAGTACTCCAGTTCATTTTGAAAGCAAAAAATATTCTGCATTTGTTTTGTATCCATTGTTTCATTTCTCTTAAAAATGGCAAATTATTTTTAGGTTATTTTTCTCCATTTTTATTAAAATGCAATTTCATTTCAGAAAAAAATATATAAAAATCACTATAAAAACATCTTAAAAATAATATTTTAATTCACCCTTTTCAACATTTAAAACAGGTAATTTTTTTTTTATATCTTTTTTTTTATATATTTTTTAGGAAAACATTCTCATTCTTTTTTTATTAATCTTTAACATCTGTAGTACAAATTAATTATTAATAGTGGAACAGGAAATAGATAACATTAAAAATCCTAATTCTGATGTCTAAACTAATTTCAATTGGAACTAAACTTACTGATGGATAAAAAAAAAAAGTCAAGGAACTTTTATGTTGATATAGTCAAAGGGGAAAAAACGTCAAGACAAAACATAAAAGTCTACCTTATTTCAATTATTTTTGTTTCAATTTAAACATACTCAAATTCCAGTCTTATTTAAAATATGCTTATAGTAAGAATGTAACAGTTTGCACAGTTTTTCTGTTTCCACTGTTTTATCTGATTTGTGTTTCAAATATGAGGACAAGGAGATCTGCTTCTGGGTGAAGACAGCATGGACAGCAGAAAGCTCATTTCTGTGCTTCATTTGTGCAGTGACACACTTTTCTGATATCATTTAAGTGGTCAAAAATTTAATCCTTTCCAAAAAGTATTGTATTTTAAAAAATGTTTCCCATCCCAAATTAACGATTGTTTCCACAAAACAAATGTTTTCCTTGAAAGATTTCAGTTTTTCAAGCCAGACATTTTCTACTGGAGAAATGTCAGATACCCATTTTCTATCCATTGCTACTGCCTAAAAAGCTGCTGACACTCATTTACATATAGAATTGATTTTGAAGCTAAAAGCAAATAACTTTACCGGATGTGTTCCCACAGTTAGAAATTAAAGTACTTCATAAAGCATATAAAATATTTTTACATACCTATGTATACCTTTTTACTGATCTTCACTCACTGTGTAAATTTTAGAATCACAGAATGTTGTGATTAAGGAAGGGACCTTAAAGATAATTTAATTCCACACATCCCCGTGCCATGGACAGGGACGCCTTTCATGAGACCAAATTGCTCGAAGCTCCATCCTTGCATGTAATAATGAAATAATATAATAATAATAAAAAAGCATGCAATGATAATAATATAATAAAATGCAAAATAATATAATAAAAACATTCAAAATATTAGTTATTATAACTTTTCATTGATTCTTGATGCACAATATGGAACACTTAAACTAGAAACCAGTTACTGAATAACATATACTGGAAAAATGAAATGCCATGTTATATACTTTTCCTTAGTCTTTTACAAACAGATGCTGTAGACTTTGCATTCCTATTCTGTACTTAAAGCAAGCAAACAAAAAAAAGATAATTTTCATCTCCCTCACCCCCCCCCTCCCCCTCCCCAAAAATGCTTCATTCAATTGAAAATTTGAGACATTAATTTACATTAATTTTCTCAAAGTGCATTTCTATGTAGCCAATTTGATGTAAAAACAACTCCAGGAGAGCTTTTCTTACTTAAAATCAACAGTAGAGAAAGTCAGTAGACTCTGTTTATAAATCATTTTTTTTTTTTTTTTCAAAATGATAATTGGTATTTATTTAGTGAAATTAAAATCAAATAGCAATCAAACAACGTTTCACAAAGTGAGATTTATTTATTTTTAAAATATATATATTTTTTTTCAGTAAAAGTATACATGGTTCACTGAGCAATATACAAAGACCAGTATGTGGTCTATTAGTTATCGGAGCTAAGCTGGAATGCAACATTTTATTTTTTATTTCTCATAAAATAGCTTGTGCATTCCTGTATATTTCACTTTGATCCACTACTTCTCACCTGTTACATTATGATTACCTGATGAATTTCAAAGAGGTCATCAGATAAATTGCCACATTAAGGACGCTGCCTTTTCATGAACACAAATGCAAGAACAATACTTACAAAATTCATGAGACACTGATTACGACTATGATTTGACTATGTGCAAAAATACACCTCATAGTTTTAAAGGGCTAAAGATGGGCAATTTGAAAGTTATCTTGTCACACACGCTCAACCCCCCTTCCTACTCATTCTGACACCACATTCCCCATCCTCACACCCTTTCCACCAAACTGTTAACTAACCACAAGTGTCTCAAGTAGTAGCTTAGTTCTTTATCCTGGAGTGTTACCAAATTGCTTTCTGTTACCCAACCTCTGTATAAAGTTTTCTAGATCTAATCTTTTCTCCTTTTGTAATTTCACTGGCACAGATTCTAGGCATTGATTTTTCTCTTAATTTCCCTTAGTGGTAGAGGGACACCAATTCAACTCCACTAGGTCTGCAAAGATCACCACTGACATCTCCATAGTATCTTCAGCCAAATCTTGGAGTTCCAAACATTATCTGCAGTCTATTTATACAGTCTATTTATACAAACCCATATATCCTATCAGAAGAAAGGAGATGGATTTTTTAGAAAATTTTGGAAAACAACAACGAAAGTCACTGCAAATTGGGCAATAAAAACATTGTGGTTTTGGCAAAATAAGAAGCATCATTACACAAAACCTTATCTAAGCTTTCTATTTTTTTAACACCAGTTTTTTCTTTGTGAAGTACCAAAAGTTTTATTTGGGACTCACTAATCCAACTCAAGCTTTTCCTGAGCTTTGCAGAGGGTTTCTCTATGCTATCCATCAGTTACTCTTCCCCACCACCATAGGGGAAGGTACTTGTAGTCATGAAGAGAAAACAATTTCCTAATTATAATACCTATTTTTTGTTGTTGTTGTTCCTCTTGTGGTTAAATTCTATTTAACAAGTTTGCTCCCTGACCTTGGCTGAAACTTGCTTTCTCTACCTCTTAATCTTTTAAATTATGATCAAGTGTTCCTATTTGATGGAAAACTGTAAATGACTTAATTGTTGATCATCCATTCACAATTCCATGGTTCACAGCAAAGTATTCTTTCTCTGTAGATCAGATTGAACCTCTTCAAAGTCTCCAGTGTTTTCTGCCACCCTGATGGGTGATAGGTCAAAACCTATGAATCTATCCTACTGATTCATGCTTTTATATTCAATTAACTCATGCTCTGTCCTGTCACCAGTTTCTGTATGTTCTGCTGTTCTTTTTTGGTCTTGAAAAGTTTTCTTTCTTCAACAGACACATCATGTTAAATCCTGTGTGGAAATTACACGAGAAGAAAAAAAGTTTGAGAAAAAAGAGGAAGATCTGATGGATTTTGTAATCAGTGAAAATTAAAAGTTAATAATAGTTGTTAATTACGAAAAGAGTATATATTTTGACTCCATGCACTTGAATGCAGCAATTGTTTAGAATTTGTAATTAGAAGAAAAGGAAATGGAAAAGGAAAAATAAAAATAAAAAGAAAAAGAAAAAGAAAAGAAAAGAAAAATAGAAACAAAGAAAAAGAAAAAGAAAAAGAAAAAGAAAAAGAAAAAGA
>NC_048893.1:120399822-120484044 GCF_011077185.1 Oxyura jamaicensis
AGAAACAAAGAAAAAGAAAAAGAAAAAGAAAAAGAAAAAGAAAAAGAAAAAGAAAAAGAAAAAGAAAAAGAAAAAGAAAAAGAAAAAAAGAAAAAGAAAAAGAAAAAGAAAGAAAAAGAAAAAGAAAGAAAAAGAAAAAGAAAGAAAAATAAAAGAAAAAGAATAAGAAAAAGAAAAACAAAGAAAAAGAAAAAAGAGAAACAAAGAAAAAGAAAAAGAAAAAAAAGGAAAAAAATGAAGAAAAAGAAAAAAAAAGAAAAATAAGAAAAAGAAAATAAAAAGAAAACAAGCGAAAAGTAGTAGTAGTCGTAGAAGAAGAAGAAGAAGAAGAAGAAGAAGAAGAAGAAGAGGAAGAAGAAGAAGAAGAAGAAGAAGAAGAAGAAGAAGAAGAAGAAGAAGAAGAAGAAGAAAGATAGTGAAGACATACCAGCCAAGTAATTAGTGAAATCACATTTGACTGGAATTCTGGGTTAGTTTAACATTTATTATCCCAAGAGTTACCTATCTGTATTAAGACCTACCAGGGGAACATTAGTCTATAACTGTATCCAACTGTAAATGACACTGTTGAAGTACACTAGAGAACCATAGAAAAAAATGTTCTGGAAGGTATGTAAAAAGGGGTGCCACATATTCACAGTTGATCCAAGAGACTTTCTGTGCTGTTACTTTAATTTGTCCCATTTCTATTTCTGCAAAGCTTAAGATATCCAATGATTTTCATAATGAAAAAATTCTGAATTTGCATTTAATGCACCAAAAATAGTGTGACATATCCTTGTTAATGTAAGAAAATTTGAATCTTAGCTTTGATTAGATTTTAGAAACCCATCTTTGTACTGCCTAATAACCTGACAGAACTTAATTTTCTGTTATAACATTGACTAATTCTTGAGTATCCTTGAACTACCAAAACATATGGTGTAAGTAAAACAAGCACAGATTAAAACATTTCTGACATAAAATCAGTTAACAGCTTTATTTTTATTTATTTTATTTTATTTTATTTTATTTTATTATTTTATTTTATTTTATATGAAAAATATTTAAAATTGAATTTAAATAATTAAATATTATATTCCTGTTCAGGATATTAAAAAGTAATTTAGCTTCCTTTTGATAAGATCATGAAACTCTTCAGTTTTGGTTTTCTCGACTGTAAAAAAAAAAAAAAAAAATGTACAATTTTAACTTAGTTAATTTTAAAGTTATAGGACAGGGGAATATTAATATCAAAATCATGTCTAAAAGCTATCCTAGGTGTATTCAGATGTCTTAGATGTTCTCAGATACCTCATGGCGATTGATGGAATCATGCTTTTTTAAAAGATTACTCATAAATATATTTTGACCTCTAACAAAGAGACCATGAGAAACATCTCTTCCTTGAATATCTTGAAAATTAAAAATGGCGGTCAGGAAAAGTGCTTACAGACAAAATAGTGTGATGTCTTTAGGTATGTAATTAACATCTGTCAAATAAAACCAGAGAAGGTTATATGTGTGTGTGTGTGTGTATGTGTGTGTGTGTGTGTGTGTATGTATGCACTTCTACTTCTCCTTTTTGACACCGCACAACAAAAATTGTATATGTTTCCAATTTATTAAGAACATTTTTTTTCTCTCTGATTTTTTTTTTTTTTTTACTGTTGACAAGAGTGTCAACACTCTTCCTAATCAAAATCAAAGTTCTTTTCAAGAAATGTTAAACAGCAGCTATTCCACTGTTTACTAGTCCAAGATTAAAGTATATATGTATATAAGTATATATAAGTATATATAAGCATATATAAGTATATATAAGTATATATAAGTATATAGGTTATAAGGTTAAAGTATGTAAGTATATGAGCTCATCGATCAGAGCTTTAGTCTTTACATGAACTTCAGATTTTGCAGTTCAATAACCAACTTACTTTCTTTTGATATTGGAATTAAATGATAAGTAAATATGAGTAAGTTATAATCCACTTGACCTCACTTCAGCAGAATATTTAGGTGAACATTTGACGGAACTAATTTAATTAATCAGCCTAATGTGTCAAAATATTTGTTGAAGTTAATGTATCTTGTTTAGGAGGTGCCTGGTTGCAGGGTTGTAAGAGTACATACATTTCACAGACTCACAGAATCGTAGGTGTTTGAAGGAACCTCTGGAGACCATTAAATACAACCTCCCTGCTAAAAGCAGGTTCTCTACAGTAGGCTGAGGAGGAAAGCATACAAGTGGGTCTTGAATATCTCCAGAGAAGGAGACTCCACAACCTCTCTGGGCAGCCTGTTCAAGTGCTCTGTGACCCTCACTGTAAAGAAGCTCTTATGCATGCTTTTGTAGAACTTCCTGTGTTCCAGTTTTTGGCATTGCCCCTTGTTCTATCACTGCATACCACTGCAAAGAGCCTGGCCCCATCCATTTGCCTCCCTCACTTTAGATGTGACTTCCCAGGGCAGAGTAGAGGGGGAGAATAACCTCCCTTGACCTGCTGGCCACGCTCTTTTTAATGTACCCCAGGATGCTATTGGCCTTCTTGATCACAAGGGTTTAGCAATGGCTCATTGGCAACCTATTGTCCACCAGGACCAATAGGTAGTTTTCTGGAGAGCTCCTCTCCAGTTGGTCAGTTCCTAACCTGTATTGATGCATGAGGTTATTCCTACCCAGGTGCAAGACTCTAAATTTGCTCTTGCTGAACCTCATCAGTTTCCTCTCTGCCCAGCTCTCCAGCCTGTCCAGGTCTTGCTCATGAATGTCAGCTCTTGCTCAGCTTTCTGGTGTGTCAGCCACTTCTCAGTTTTGTATCATCAGCAAACTTGCTGAGGGTGCACTTTGTCCTTTCATCCAGGCCATTGATGAATAAATTCAACAAGACCAGTCCCAGTACTGAACCGTGGGGAACCTTGCTTACAGGCCTCCATCTAGACTCTGGGCCACTGATCACAGTCTTCTGAGCTCTGCCAGTCAGCCATTTCTCAGCCCACCTCATTGTCCTTTCATCTATCCCATACTTTCTAAGCTTTGTTACAAAGATGTTGTGGGACACAGTGTCAAAAGTTTTGCTGAAGTCAAGGTACATTACATACACTGCTCTCCACTCATCTACCCAGCCAGTAATGACATCATAGAAGGCTACCAGGTTGGTAGAGCATGATCTCCTCTTGGTGAATACATGTTGACTATGCCTGATAACATTCTCTTCCAATTGCTTGTAGATGGCATCCAGAACAGGTTGTTCCACCACCTATCTTTTAGAAATATTTTTTAAATATTATATTTTAAAAATATACTTCCTAGTTGAAACTAAAGCTAAGGAGTTTCTGAGGAGTTTTCTCTCATCTCCCTCTTTATTTCCCCCCTAATTCTTAGAGTAATAATTCATCTTTCACCAAAAGACTTAAAAATCATCTTAAATGTTAACCTATAGTATCTCTTATAAATAGAGAAGCTGTTCAATGATTAAATATTTCTTATTTTACAAAATAACTTACCCTATAGGAAAGAAAATCAGATCTTGCCAGGATCTGCTAATTCTCTCAACTAGCACTTATTGCAACATTTTTTCAGTATTTATGAAATAGTTTAATTATTTATTATTATTATTATTGTAGTTGTTGTAAACTGTTTACTGGCATTTTGATCTCTTGGTTGTTAAGTCATTCATAGTTGATATGGTCTAACAGGAAAAAACAAACAAACAAACAACAAAAAAAAACCAAACCCTAAACCAGAACATGAGGGCCAAGTTGAAACAGTTACAGAGTCATAAAAAGGCAATTTTAACAATGTAAAATGGTTTATCACATAATTGTTATTACCACTTTGTTAGTATTACTGCACAATTTCAATAAGAGAATATAGCATATACAAAACAAGTTATTTGGAAAGAAAAGAAGAAAATCAGCCAAGAGATTAGCAATTAGATAGCCATTTGAATGACTTTTGTCCACATCAGCCCAAGCAGATATCAAACTGTCTTATTCAGCCACTGATGATAATTAAATAAAATAATTAAGTTCAGGTGGAATTGTTAATTCTTGAATTTCAAGTAGCAGCACCTACTCTATACATTAAAAATAAAATAAAAATAAAACAACAACAACAACAATAATAATAATAATAATAAATAAAATAAAAATAAAATGTAATCATCTGTTTGTCAGGGATTTCTAAGTATTCCAGAAAAAGTCCATGGGAGAGTTACCCTACCTGCTTAAATGGTTTTGAAAATTCACTGCTCTTGGTATCATCCTCACTTAAATAGTCTGGCTATCTGAGTCTGAAGTGGGAATAAAAGGCATGTCAAGATTTTTAATTTCTTTTCATCAGTGTTTGCCATTCCCTGTAGAATATGAGATCATGTAAATTTACCTATCAGTTTACTGCTTTAATCTGCACATAATGTCTGTGCAAATAGGGAGGAAAACCTCCTTAGAAAATAAAAAGTCAGGTCCCAGATCCTTGGGCTGAGAAAAGTTTGTTACGGATTTTTCTGACAGGAACTAAATTGATAAGGTGATATCAAATTATTGTTTAAGTGTATTCCCACACCTTTATTTCACAAATAATCCTACTGGTGTTGTGGGAATCACTATGATGGTCTGACATGAGGGAGGGAAACTCACGTTATATTTCTAACAGCAGTTAATGCACTTTAAATTTTACATTGACAGTCCAGATTTCCCCACATATTTCTAGAAGCCATTTGTCAACAACAGTTGTCAGCTACTAAGTGGTTTATATTTCCTCCACAAATACTTGCTTTGGCCATTAGTAAAATACCTATAACATTTGACACTCCTTATGCTTCTGAAAACAACAGAAAGTCTTACTTTAAAAGTAAATATGTAAAGTACTTTATCACCGTTTAGTCAACTTTCATGAAGTTTTCAGTTTCCTTTTGTCGTTACAAACAATCTTGGTAAAATTCCTCTTTGTTTATAAGTATGAGGCAGGCATGTTGCAAAACTTTTCAGGTAAATCCACTGGAAAAATTTTCATATAAAGCTTGTTGCAAACTAGCACCACTGGCTGAAACAAATTTTTGTGTGTGGCCTTGAAAAACCATCTTTGGTAGCTAAGGGAAAGATTTTAAATTCAGCTTCAGCTCATCTTCTGTTACTGTTTATACTTTTCCCTGAAAATTGTGTAGGATATAACAGTAAATGAAGTAAATTGGCTACCCTGTAAAGTGAAACAGTTCTCTCGATGCCCATCAACTCATATTTACCTTTATGTAAGGTGGCAGAGATCAAATTCTAGGCTAGCTGGACTCTGACATTTAATCATCAAATGAATGAAAAAAGAGCTTCTACAAGCCTTACAAGCCTTTGTAATTCATCTTCTGTAATGTTAAGCATTCATCAACACAACATTTTTTCAAAGATTTTATCAGTGAAAACTGGGGAAATGAAATATTTTTTTCAGTAGTAGGAAATAATAATAATAATAATAATAATAATAATAATAATAATAATCACCTCCAAAACCTCCTCTCCAATCAACCAAAGTATAAAATGAGCTTGGAGTTTTTGAATAATACACATGAGTTTCCTTACAACCCTGACATGAAAAGCATTGCAGATACTAGTGTTACATCAATCCTTCAAAACTGTCTTGGAAATTATGTGCCATGTTACAATGAAAACAGCTCACCAGCTGTTTATGTAAAAAATATTTGAAGAAAAAACAAGCATGGCCATATGGCACTCCAGCAATACAGTGGGAGCATGAAGAATAAATTTTGTGGATTGTAGGCATGGTAAGTAGGGTGTCAAATACTGACGACACATTGCATTAATAGCTAATCTCATTTTATCCTCTAAATGCTTACATTTCTTACCTACTTGTATGTGGAAACAAATTAATAACCCATTGTGATGAAGAATTCATTTTTCTTGTGGAATGACAAACTATTTAATATACTGTATAAACCCTAAATATTTTCTAATTAAAGGATATTTTAAAATATTATGCACTCATTTGAGTAATAATCATACAATCTCAAAGTAAAAAAATATTACCCTTAGAGGTACTGCATAGTGTTTTATTTTACTTTATTTTGTTTTATCGTGAATACTCCCAGACATTAATATTTAGCTGAAACTTTAACCACGAATAGAGGGCAACACAATTTTTTTTTTTTCATTAAATTTCAGGAAGTCAGCTAGTGATTCAATCAAATTCTAGCCTGATGAAGAGCTCTTCTCCAACTTTCATTCTTCAGAGAAATATTATGATACTTTGACAGTTTATATTATTTTACATGCTATATTTTACATGTTATATTTACACATGATATATTAAGGGTGGACTCAGTGCTTAGTTCACTTCTCTGGCTTTCCATCATATGTAGAGTTCTTAGTACAAGACAGCTGATTGCTCTCCCAACATGCTCAGGCATTTATGGCATATAAATAGCACAGAGTAGAATCAGGTAATTTTATCTATATCCATATATAGATCTACCTATCTATTTATCTATCTATTTAGATATAGATAATAGATATATGATATACATATCATATATCATAATACAGATTATATATATATAATACACATTTGAAAAATAAATGTTTATTTGCAGGGAAAAAAATAAAAATAAAAAAAAAAAAAAACAAAAAAAAAACGAGGAAAGAATTTAGTCATGATTAGAAACATTTTAGTGTGAAAATCAGAGTTGATTTGTCAAATGATTTGTCAAACCTAAATGCACGTATCAAAGATATTTATGAGACTAAATCCTACGTAAGCCCATTGCTACCAGATAAAGGATTAAAATGGAGAAGAAAAAGAGAAGCTTGGCAAGATCTAGTGATAACTTGACAAATTGGAGAGTAAAGCACAACAGGGGGATCAAGATAAGCAAATTAATGAGAAACACTTTTTAACAGCTTGTGTGTGTATAAGTGTGAACTGAAGGAAAACAAGTGTTTTGTGTACTTCTAAACATTGATTCAGTCTGAATCCTCTCTTTTCTGTACTCTCCCCAGGAAGAGAACATCGACTCATTCACCTAACGTAGTTCTATAGACATTGGTGTACATGTACCCTACAATCATGGCATGAGAGTTCTTCGTTCTTAAGCTATTTCCACTATTTCCACAGAATTCAAAGCATAACCATGCTTATTTTTTTATTATTATTTATTTATTTATTTATTTTTCCCCTTTCATTTTCTCGGAGATCCAAAACATTCACTTTCCATGCATTACAAAATGTGGTTCTTTCACTGCCATGAATCATATTTACAGCTTGAATAAAACAAAATATTGTTTATGTATGCATGGATAGAAATAATAAATCTCCCACAACAATATATTATCCTATAATATTAGCTAGTCTTAAAGTAGTTTGATGTAATGGTTAAACCTTATAAAATGGCCTGAAGTTAAATAATCTTAAGTATGAACTGGATTTCTGAGTCAACAATCTTCCTCCAAGACATAGAATTATTGGAGATTGAATAATTGGCTCACAGACAAGGGCATACTGCTTTCTCTATAGCATTATATATCTGATTATAGTTACTATATCCATTTGATAAATTGTTTTATTTTTACCTGCTGAATAAACTTTTATTTTAATTTTTATTTTTATTTTTTATTTTTGTTATATTTAGAGATTAGCTTCTCTTTTTCTTCAGCAAAGGATTCCAGAGGTGAAGGCTTTTCACTAAGAATGTTAAAAACTTGTTCCTTCTTTAATTCATGTACTAAAATAATTGTTTAAATTTGTGAGAGTACAGATGACTATTCTATGATTCTATAATTCTTTTATATATATATATATATATTAAAAATATTTTATATTATTCTATGATTCTATTGATATGACCTGAGGGAATAAAGTCAAGATGCAACAGGGGAGGTTCAGGCTGGATATAAGGAAAAGATTCTTCACTGAGAGGGTTGTCATGCACTGGAACGGGCTCTCCTAAGAGTTCCTTCTAAGTTGGGATAGACTATGATTCTATGATTCTATGACTAAGAGATAAAGAAAAAGAGATGACTAAGAGATAAAGAAAATATATGCATTTGAAGAAAATAAAATAATAATAAAGTACCAAGGACCCTCCTAAATGATGTATAATTTATAGCTGTTTGTAATTACAGAGAATTGGCCGTCGTACTCAAGGGGCCCTCCTGGCCTGTGTGCCCTCCTATATTGAATTATATATCCTATATTGAACTACTTATGTGCTGAGCTTGGAAGTGTGTGTCATATCTGACATTTGATTATGACACCCACATTTGCATGCAAACCACATATCTTTAAAATTCATCCTCACATTTACCAAAAAGAATATCTCATAAAGACCATAAAGATTTGTCTCAAGGTTCTATCTAGCCATTTAGAAGCAGAGATGAGTTCAGTTACCTGAAACTTAAGACAACTGTCAAGATGTAAATTCCTCTGAGGTCACTTGCTTGTCAATCACCTCAAGTAATTTCCTTCCTACTGCCTCATCTTACTCTTAATGGTAATAAATTTGGCTCAGATGCTTTTCAGCCAACTGCTTGCATCTAGAAAGCATTGGGCATCTGTACTAAAACACTGTGACCAAAAGTAATCTGTCCATAGGTAGAACTGAGTCTATGCCATCTCATGAGCTTTCACATTGACATACATACACCTCTCCAAAAGAATTTCAGCTTTTAACAAAAGCTCTGCTTCTGTCATATGAGACAGAATACCACACTCTCATCTTCCATCTGAGTACATTGCTTTTTACTGCATGAACAACTGTACAAGTAACCAGTGAGAATCAAATGCATCTTTTTAGATCACATCCAGAGCCTTACTCCTGAGTTTAAAGGTTAGTGCATTAGCTTCCTAATCCACTTTCACTACTTTCACTTATTCACAGAATTGCTGAAGTTGGAAGGCATCTTTTGAGATCACCTAGTCCAACCCTCTGCTCAAGCAGAGAAAGATACAGATGATTGACAAGGACCATGTCTGTATGTTACTTTAAATCTAGGCACAACAGTTATTGATAAAACAACTTCAAAAGGATAAACATTTAACTTTGCATGTATACAGTGAAAATCCGAGATCTTGGTGGAAAAAGTGTCTGACAATTTCCATTCACTGTAAATACATGGCTGTCTGAGATCCCGTCTTCTTTTTTTTTTTTTTTTCTTTTTGAAAAAAAAAAAAAAATAACAAACAATTCTAAAGAAACGGTACTGTTGCTTAATCCAATCTACAGATTTGCATTGATTCATTTCTGTTATTATTCTAACATATCTAGCAAATGAGTCTTATTTTAACAAAAAATTATATTAGCAAAATTTGGTCTAGTATTTCTTCAGTTATATGAAGTGTCCTCATTTTTACTGTTATTGTACCAACTCCTGAAATTTACATTTGTTAAAACCTGGTTCATGCTACAGATGAAGGCTGCAGAGAATTCCACTTTTTTGATCATATTATCCTACCCTATCACATTCTGTTGTTATCCTGAGGCCTCTTAATGATGTTAAAAAGAAAGAAAATAAGGCTTTATTGTGCTCAAGAAACTGTATTTTAGTTCCCAGTACTGCTGATTGTGTCAAGCTTTTGTCAGCACTAATTATAAGTGAACTCCCAGATTTCAGTAAAGCAGGTAAGGGTGTCACCATTTATAGATGCTGCCTATTTGGGAGAAAGATCTTTCCAGGCTGAGCTGGCAGTGTCAAATCATTACACAGTAGTATTAGCAAGAATCTTCTGGCCTGCAGCATGATGGAAGTCTCCTGAGGCCTGAGACCACTATTATTATGTCTGTTTGAGATTCAGATATGGGACAAGAGGTAAAGCAAATGTAAAGATTTTAACTTTGAAATATAAATTGCTGGGAAAAACAAAGTTCTATAATATTTTTATGTCTCACTCATCAGTCAATTTATAATATGATTCTTTGAATCACTAAAAATAAATAAATCTCTAAGCAAACAGATACTTCTACCCTTACTATTTGTTGTGGTTTAACCCAGCTGGCAGCTAAACACCACACAGCCGTTCGCTTACCCTCCCCCCTCCCTCTCTGGGATGGGGGAGAGAAACGGGAAAGTGAAGCCTGTGAGTTGAGATAAAGACAGTTTATTAAAATAGGAAATAATAATAATAATAGCAATAATAATAATAGTGTGTACAAAACAAGTGATGCACATTGCAGTTGCTCACCACCCGCATGCATCACCCCTATAGCATGATGTCAGATGGTATGGAATACCCCTTTGGCCAGTTTGGGTCAGCTGTCCTGGGTCTGTCCCCTCCCAGCTCTTGCTGCACCCCCAGCCTGCCCGCTGGCAGGACAGAGCGAGAAGCTGAAAAGTCCTTAGCTTAGTGTAAGCACTGCTCTGCAACAATTAAAACATCGGCATGTTATCAGCACTCTTCTCATCCTAATCCAGAACATAGCAGCCTACCAGCTACTGGCAGGGAAAATAACTCTGTCCTAACTGAAACCAGGACACTATTTTTTCAGTCCTTTGCCTTCAAAGAATTTACATGAAAAATAATGACATCATTTGTTCTTTAAATTTATATGAATCATTTAGCAGAAAATAACCATTTAAGAAGCCATAATAAATATAGATAAATATGCAAAAGCTGGAAGGAGCCAGACAGATCAATTACATTGTCTGAAATGTGTTTAATTGATAGAAGATTTCTTTTGTTTATATTGTTGAGTTGCTTAACTATTTCTGTTCCTACACTCCTCTATTCCCCAGACTTTAAACTGCAGAAATATGTTTTATCTAAAAAAGATTATGACCAAAGGACAAGCTGTTAGCTTTAAATAAATAAATAAATAAATAGGTGCTTCTGTAATACAGATTTTCCACAAGATCTCATTTATCTTTGCAGCTATTAATAATGAGTAATTATTATCCAGTGTACTTTCATCTGCTTTTATTAGCAAAAGGGACAGAACAAAATGGAAGATAAAGGCTGTCATAGTACTGGATGGAACATTTCTATATGCCAATTACAGTGAAAAGAGATTCCATTTACTGCAGGGTTATCAAAAGATCAAATATACCAGCACTCTTTAAAAAGTGGACCACTATATTGTGAGCTTTTGAAAATTGCAATAATTCTGACAAAGGAAACAAAGTTGTGGTATGCTAGAGCCAAAGTGAGTTTGTCTAGATAGGTAATATACTACATTGACTTTTACAGAAAGAGCCTAAAAAGCAGATCTAATCACTAAATATGGTAAACTATTCCCCATTAAATGAGGCATAATAAATCTACTGCCAGGGCATCAAAATATTTATACAGTTAAATATACTGTCCAACAAGTACTCCAGTGCAGGAAAATTCAGATGTTTACCCCTGACCACTGCTCTTCCAAATGGATAATACAGGACCCAAGTGTCAGCAACATCATACTGAGAGGACTTCTCAGGAAACTAAAACACTTCCCTCTTCCCCTCAAGCCCACAAAATTGCATCTGTGCAAAAATTGTGCAAAAAGAATTCAGGATTTCTTAGACTGATGTTTGTATGGAAACCAAGAAAGAACAAATGTATTTCAGAGCATCCTGGTATTCATGTGCTCAACATGTCAGACATTGTAACATCTATCTCATTAAATGGTCTGTTATGTCCATTCTACTTATATTCCCATGGGAAACATATATATATATTTCACATATAACTAGGGAGAAAAAAAAAATCAGGGAGAACAAAATGAAAAAAAAAAAAAAAAAGGAAACATTTTGAACTCTTGTAATTTAACACAATGGAAACACTATCATTTCAGTTAGGCAAATAATGGTGAATAATTACCATTTAGTTAAATGGATCACACTTGCTGTTTCTGTTGTGTTCCTTGTTAACACCTCTGCTTTCATAGCCATGTTTTCACTATGTTGTCCAAAGCCCTTGATCCCCTCCTAAGTCAGAGCTGGTTAATATTCAAGCAACATTTCATCCAAGCTCAAGATAAGTGCATCCATATGAGTAAGAAGGCAACCAAAGGGGAAGACCTGCATGCATGAACAAGAAGGTCATGACAGAATTTAGAAGAAGGACGTATATGAATTGTGGAAATTTGTGAGGAATATAGAAACATTGCCAGAGTATGCAGGGATGTGACAAGGAAGGCTAAGTCCCATTTGGAATTAAATATGGCAAGGCATGTCAAGGCCAACAAGAAGGGCTTCTTCAAATACATTAATAGCCAGAGGAAGACTAGGAAAAATGTGGGCCCCCTCCTGAATGGGGTTGGTCCCCTTGTGATGAAGGATACAGAGAAGGCAGAGTTAATGAATACCTTCTTTTTATCTTTGTTACTAAAGCCAGCCCTCAGTAATCTCAGACTCTGAAGACAAAAGAGAATGGCTAAAGAAATTAAGTTTTCCCTTGGTTGAGGAGGACTGAGCCATTTAGGCAAACTGGACATTTAAGCAAATATTATACCCACAAATTAAGTCCAGCCCTCAGGAATCTCAGACGCTGGAGATAAAAGAGGAAGTCCCAAGAAAGGAGGATTTTACCTTGGTTGAGGAGAATCAGGTACCAGATTATTTAAGCAAACCTGACATCCATAAATCTATGGGCCCCGATGGAATGCATCCATGGGTGCTGAAGGAACTGGCACATTTTATTGCTAGGCCACTCTCCATCATCTTTGAAAGGTCATGGAGAACACAGGAGGTGCCTGAGGACTGGAAGAGGGCTAATGTCCCAGCAGTCTTCAAAAAGGGCAAGAAGGAGGACCCAGGCAACTACAAGCCAGCCAATCTCACCTCCTTCCTGGAAAGGTGATAGAGCAGTTCTTCCTGGAGGTAATCACCAAGGTTGTAGAGGATAAGAAGGTGATCAGGAGTAGTCAGCATGGATTCACTAAGGGGAAATAACACTTAACCAGTCTGGTAGTCTTCTGTGATAGGATGACTAGTTGGGTAGATGAGGGGAGAGCAGTGGATGTGGTCTATCTTGAATTCAGCAAGCCTTTTGACACTGTTTCCCACAACTTCCTCATAGACGTGCGGGCTAGATGAGTGGACAGTGAGGTGGATTGATAATTAGTTGGATGGCAGAGTTTAGAGGGTTGTGCTCAGTGCTGCAGAGTCCAGATGGAGGCCTTTAGCTAGTGGTGTTCCCCAAGGGTCAGTACTGAGTCCAGTGCTGTTCAATTTATTCATCAATGATCTGAATGGACAGAGTGCACCCTCAGCAAGTTTGCTGATGATGCAAAACTGTAAGGAGTGGCGGATACACCAGAAGACTGGGCTTCAGAGTGACCTGGACAGGCTGGAGGGCTGGGCAGAGAGGAACCTCATGAAGTTCAACAAATGAATGTACAAGGTCTTTCACCTAGAAAAGAATAACCCATGCAACAGTAAAGGATGGGGTCTGACCTGCTGGAAGGCAGCTCTGCAGAGAAGGATCCAAGAGTCCTGGTTCACAACAAGCAAACCATGAGCCAGTAATATGCATGTGCAGCCAAGAAGGCCAACGGTATCCAGGGGTGCATTCGGAGTAGTGTTGCCAGCAGGTGAAGGGAGGTGATCCTCCCACTCTACTCAGCCCTGGTGAGACCACATCTGCAGTGCTATGTCAGTTCTAGGCTCCTCAGTACAAGAGAGACATAGAGCTCCTGGAGAGAGTTGAATGGAGGACCGCAAAGATGATTAGGGGACTCTCTTATGAGGAAAGGCTGAGAGAGCTGGGGCTGTTTAGCTTGGAGTTGAGAAGGCTAGGAGGGGTTTCTATCTATTTAAATCAATATCTTAAGGGAGGATGTCAAGATGATGGAGGTGGCCTCTTTTTGGTGGTGCCCAGTGATAGGATGAGAAGCAAAAGGCACAAACTGAAACACAGGAAGTTCCGTCTGAATATGAGGAAAAATGTCTTTACTGTGAGGGCAACAGAGCACTGGAAAAGGTTGCCCAAAGAGTCTGTGGAGTCTCCCTCCCTGGAGATATTCAAAACCCTCCTAAATGTGATCCTGTGCAATGAGTTCTAGGTGACCCTGCTTGAGCAGGAAGGTTGGACAAGATGTCCCTTCTAACTTTCCCAAAAGTCCCTCCTAACTTTAACCATTTTGTGTAGAAAATCATAACCAGTGAAGGGGTTTTGTGGCAACCTAGACAGACAAAAGTCTAGGAGACTGGAATCATTCCAACAGAAATATTGTTTTCATACTCTTTTGCTAACACTGATTAAGAAATAGAAACCATTCCCATATGTCTGTCATGTCAGGCAGTAAATTGGTCTGACTATTCTGGTCAAATTATTTCTTTCCTTTCCAAGACTGCATTAGCTTGTCTCAAACTAGAAGGCTTCCTGAGCATTTAAAAATCATAACCTCTTTCTAATTTTCTTTTATATTAATAAAGTCATTACTTATTCAGTACCATTTAACCCAAAACAGGGAATTAGGGCCCAGAGATCTTAGTACATCTGAGTAACATTGACCAATAAGATGTTTCATTTGAAAACAATAATAAAAAAATGTAATGCTTGAAATAAAGATAGTTTACAATTTAGATATAGGTTAATAATCAGATCAGAAACTAGCTGTCCAGTCATCATCTAATACTGAGGTCAGGGAATGAAACTTCAAATATGACAGTAGAAGAACAATAGCAATGTGTTTAAAGTAGAAGTAAATAAATAATAAAATAAAAAATAATAAAAAAGAAATCTTAAAAAAAGCAGCTTAATAAATTTATACTTCCCATATTGATCTAAAGAGTTAGAATCATAGATTCATCATTAAGAAATAAATATTTTTATTATTATCAGATAAATTTATTTGCGTATATTCTCTTAAACCTTGGACTTCAAGTTGTCAAGGTAATATATAAAAATACAGCATATACTTTAAAAATGTAAGTGTAAAAGTGGTTTCATCTGTGTAAGATAGAAACAACACTGTACTTCTTTGAAAAGAAAATTCAAGCACAGTCTCCTGCACATAACATCTGTGTTGCTTTGGCACATTTTTATATGAAATGAAAAATAATTCCACACTCCTAGTACAAGCAGGTTTCACCAATATACAAAGCAGGATAAAGTTGTCAGCAGCAGCTTTGGCTTTCTCAACAGTATACATGTTTAAAAATTTCAGCTCATAGTACATTTTTCCTGTGTTCTAGTATACTATTAAAATATATATACTATAATATATATATATATAAAGGATACATTTCAATTACATCTATATCAGTAACTGCCAAGGGAAGCAAGAATATGAGTGGCTATTATATCAAAAACATGTCAGGTAAAGCATTATAGTTGATAATGGCAATACTCATTTATTTGAAGAATCTCAGTTTCTAAATCCGATGAATTGTAAACAGGAGTAGAAAGTTTTGCAGCTTGGCAGAGCTCCATTGATTTCCACCTAGTCAAAGTTTTTCTCCCATTCAATTGAAAAATTAGACCAGGGATTATCATCTACATTTAAAACTAGAGACAGTACAGGATGGGAAAGAGAAAGAAAGTCCCAAGAAGAAATAGGAATCTACATTTAATACGCTAGTTATTTAAGCTGAAAGGAAAGATTTATACTCTTCTCCAGAGTGTACACCAGCACCATGTTTGATACCTTTTCTTCGTCAGTGGAAATTAATCTGAATGTTGCAACAAAAAATAAATTTCAAAGACAGATGAAATATGCACCTCCTCAAAGATACTTTTTTGAAAAGTACACTTTTAAATTAAAACATAGGTTTATTGCACATCATGACCTTGCACAATTGTGTAGGCTTTTATTATATACACTAAATAGAAGGAGATCAGTTTATGTTGCTCAACACCATATTGAAAATTGTATAGTAAAGAGCCCACAGTATTATTTGCAAATGACAATTTTCATAGGGAATTAAATTAACTTCAGTGAGAAATACATTAATATCAACGCAATGGGGATTTTTTAGTAGATACCAAATTAATAACAAATTTACATATATTCATTGTCATTGGTAACTGAGGAATTAAATAATCTACTGCAAAATTTTAAACTTCAGTTCATTGCATTGTAATAGTAGTCAACTGCATTTGAAGACACTGACTTTTTGAACAGTTTTTGTAGGAGGTAAATACTGTATCACACAGTCATAGAATCATAGAATATCCCACATTGGAAGGGACCCATAAGGATCATCAAGTCCAAATCCTGGCACCGCACAGGTCTACCCAAAAGTTTAGACCATGTGACTAAGTGCACAGTCCAAATAATCTGTAAATAGATTAGATTAGATATCAGGAAGATTTTTTTTTTTTTTTTTTTCATTAAAAGAGTGAACGGGCTTTAGTATTGTAGTGTAGTCCTCATACCTGCAGGTATTTAAGAGATGTGTGGATTCACACGCTTAGGAACATGGTTTAGTGGTAGACTTGGTAGTGTTAGATGATTGCTGGACTTGATGAACTTATGGTTCTTTTCCAACATAATTCTATGATCCTACTATTTTAATGACTTCATGGAAAATTAAATTAAATTAAAATAAATAATAATAATAATATTTTTATTAGTTCATTCATTAACTTCTGTCTAGATCCCAGAATGTCAATAAAGTACATATAAAAGTATATTGTGGTCATTGGTTCAGTTCTGATAGCTAATAAAGTTGATCTGAAGAGTAGAAAAAGTGACCAACTTACCTGATCAATCAGTTCTTTGTTTTGTGGCAAACCTTTATTTATTTATTTATTTTTCTTTTATAAAATATTGGTTCATTTCTTGTTTAAGAATTTCCTTTGAACATTCAGAATTCTTTGGAGGGGTTCATATAATTTCCATAGGTGGTTATGCAGCGATTTGTTAACAGAGACTGTTAAGACTATATAAGATTTTATATATGGGTGGGTGACACTAGTGAAAAATGTAATATTTACCTAAAAGAAATTATCCCTGCTTACATTTATACCAATGGATGCAAGACAATTACTTATGCAATATAAAGATATTTCTTTTTTCTCTTCTAAAACACTGAGCACAATCTAGGCTTAACATTTACCGCTAGAGACATAATTCACTTCCATATGTAGTCAAAATTATTATTTGATTTTCTGTTTGTTATATTGACATTATGCAGAACGATATTTATGTGAGTGCTATTGTTTTGAGTTTTAGCTGCTGATAGTATTTATTATTGATAAACATGGTAGGGAGGATAGGATGAATAAAATTTTCAGCCTTTTGTTTTGTTTTCTTTCTTTCTTTGTTTAAATTTGTGCAAAAGGTAAACAATTTAGCAATTAAACAAAAATTAGAGGAACTCCACAAAACAAAAAGCAAAACAAACAAACAAACAAAAAAAAAAAAACAAAAAAACTGAAAAAACACAACACCTAACTCAGAAAGTATCCAAAATTTTAAACACATAATCAAATTCCTTATAATAGTTGCTATTCTTATGCTTTACTAGATGATACAAGTTAGTTTAATACTTTAGTTAGTTTAATAGTTATATATAGTTTAATAGTTTAATACTGGATGTACAGCGTTTTTTTCTGCTGATGGCCATCATCTTCATAACCGAACGAGCTGGTGAAATGCTCTTTTTCTGCTTTCAGTAGAGAAGTCAGTTTAGATAATGAGAAAGGCTTTTCAGCCTAAATTGGTTGATCTGGAACAGCACTGGGGACAAAGGCTATGTGCTTGTTTTCTGGGTCTAGTTCCTGTCTGTCTATTCCAGGTGTAGAATAAAACATACTGCTAGTGACAGCACATACCTGATCACTGTATCTTAAACTGTTTCACTGTCTGCTGAACTGACCATCTGATCCTGAATTGAGATGGGATTACTGACAGATTATTCAAACTGTTTTGTCTCTTGACATCTTCTGAACTTGAAGTACCTACAGGGGAAGTATGCATGAGCCAGGATGGAATATAGTTCTTCCTAAATGCATTTCTTAGATTATGCTGCAACTCAGCCTTCTGGTTTCACTAGTATTTCTCACTGATTTAACAAGATCTGAAAGCATAACAAGATTTATGCAAGGAAAACAGTTATATAGTGAGAGCAAGAGCCATTTACAGGGTAAAACTAGCATTTGCATAGCTTAGATGTATGGGATACCCAGAACAGTAGAATCAATGTACATACACTTCATAGATTTCTTTTAGGACTCATGATAGAAAAAGAAGTAATGAAAAAACATTAATTCAATGCTTCCACACATCATTTCCTCAAATAATGTTGTGATGTTAATAAGCACACAGCTCCAAGGCAAAACTGAAAAGTCAAGTGTACAATGCAGCTATTTCACAACGTCTTTGCTTAATTTTCATTTATGTGGGACTTTTGAACAGCAGTTGAAAGGAGAGATAGGTGGGTAACAGTGTTGTAGTTTAATCACAGCAGACAACTCAGCACTACACAGCCACTCACTGTCCCCTGGAGTTAGGAAGAGAACTGAAAAGTTAAAAGTGCAAGAGCTTGTCAGTTGAAATAAGGACAATTTAATAAGTAAAGCAAAAAATGCACACACAGGTGAAGAAAAATGAGGAATTCTTTCACTATTTCTCATCAGATGTTCAGCCATTTCCAGGAAAGCCAGGCCCATCACATCTAAAGGTTACTTGGGAAGACAAACACCCTCACTCTGAATGTCTCCCCTCCCCCCTCCTTCTTTTCCCCACAGTTTTACTGCCAAGCATGATTTCATATGGTAGGGAATATCCCTTTGGTCATTGGGGTCAGCTGTCCTGACTATGTCCCCTCCCAGCTTCTTGTGCGCCTCAGCCACCTCACTGGCAGGGCAGCGTGAAAAGCTGAAAAGTCCTTGACTTAGTGTTAGTAATGCTCTCCAACAACTAAAAAATAAAAAATAAAATAAAATAAAAATTAAAAATGCTTCATTTTCATTTTCAAAATTTTATTTTAATATTTTTATCTTTTTCACTGAATGTATGGCAAAAGCAACATACTTTGCCTAAGTATTCTTTGTATTGTTAAGCATACATGGAATACTGGGGTATATGGACCAAGGTAAAGATGCATATTCTCAGGTTGCCAATTGAATTATAATTTGTAGGACAAAAGACAGTGTCTTTGAATTAAAATCAAGGAAGTTTTGGATTATATACCATTTTGTAGTCTTAATTTTAGTTCAGTGTTGTATGGAGACAAGGCACATTCAAATTTAGCTTTGTAAGATAAAACTTTAAAAGGGGGATTTAAATCAGCATGAGTTAATGTTGTGGTTTAACCCACCTGGCAGCTAAGCACCACACAGCCGTTTGCTCACACTCCCCCCTCCCTCTCTGGGATGGGGGACAGAATCAGGAAAAAAATGAAAGCCTGTGGGTTGAGATAAAGACAGTTTATTAGGATAGAAAAAAAGGAAAATAATAATAATAATAATGATAATAGTACTATTAGTCATGTGTCACAAAACAAGTGATGCACAATGCAATTGACTGATACCCAGCCCATCCTTGAGCATCCAGTCCCCCTACCCCAGTTAGTCATCCCATATTAATTGTTCAACATTATGTCAAATGCTATGGAATACTCCTTTGGCCAGTTTGGGTCAGCTGACCTGGGTCTGTCCCCCTCCCAGCTCTTGCTGCACCCCCAGCCTGCCCACTGGCAGAACAGAGCGAGAAGCTGAAAAGTCCTTAGCTTAGTGTAAGCACTGCTCTGCAACAATTAAAACATCAGCGTGGTATCAACATTAGTCTCATGCTAAATCCCAAACATAGCTACCCAGCTACTAGGAGGAAAATTAATATCCTAGCCAAAACCAGGATAATTAATCAATATAAAATAAAAATGAAAATTATTATTCTTATTGTTGTTTTGTTGTTGTTGTTTTGTTATTGTTATTGTTACTGTTATTGTTATTATTTTATTATTATTATAGTGAAACATTAGGTAATTTAAATTATTGGACTTAGAACACTGCCTAATTTGAGATGTATATAGAGAAAACCAAGCTGGAACAGGATTCCAAACTTTAAAAAATTAACAAGATGGGAAACATGCCATAGGAGAAATAGCTAGAAAATTTGCATCCAAATTGATATCCCTCAAAAAAAGCACAAATATTATCTAAATGAAACCAATAGATCCAAAAATAAACTGATGTCAGAGGGAAAAAAAAAAAAAAAAAAAAAGGAAACCTGAAATAATGGAGGGAGAATCTGAATAACAAATAACTGTCTAGTATTGCTCAAATAACAAACTAGTGAATTGTATCAGAAGCAATGAACATGTAACAAAATAGGAGGATAAATAAATTAGATTTGGGAGAGTGTAACATAAGTAATGAACATTCATGGATATTACATATTTTTTCTTGATTCATATTTGCATTTATGAGGATATTGAATATATACAGACCAAACTGTTTATGATTTCTTTTAAGCAACACTGAAATTCTATAGAATACTACTGTTAAATTACAACAGTAGTCAAATACATTAATTTGCCTTTAGTCATTGTTTTTCTTGTTGTTGCTGTTGTTGTTTTTCTCAACAGACACAGGACAAGTTCATGTTTGGTGCTTATTTTAAGATAAATCAGGAAAGCTCTTGTGACTAGGCCAGTCTTATCATATATGCACCATATGTACTATGTATATGTATGTATACAATATGATGTAGGACACAGTACTTGTCATATCACAGAATCACAGAATCACAGAATTTCTAGGTTGGAAGAGACCTCAAGATCATCGAGTCCAACCTCTAACCTAACACTAACAGTCCCCACTAAACCATATCCCTAAGCTCTACATCTAAACGTCTTTTGAAGACTTCCAGGGATGGTGACTCCACCACCTCCCTGGGCAGCCTGTTCCAATGCCTCACAACCCTTTCAGTAAAGAAGCTCTTCCTAACATCTAACCTAAAACTCCCCTGGCGCAACTTTAGCCCATTCCCCCTCGTCCTGTCACCAGGCACGTGGGAGAACAGGCCAACCCCCACCTCTCTACAGCCTCCTTTAAGGTATCTGTAGAGAGCGATAAGGTCGCCCCTGAGCCTCCTCTTCTCCAGGCTGAATAAGCCCAGCTCCTTCGGCCGCTCCTCGTAGGACTTGTTCTCCAGGCCCCTCACCAGCTTCGTCGCCCTTCTTTGGACCCGCTCAAGCACCTCGATGTCCTTCTTGTAGCGAGGGGCCAAAAACTGAACACAGTACTCGAGGTGCGGCCTCACCAGAGCCGAGTACAGGGGGACGATCACCTCCCTAGCCCTGCTGGTCACACTATTTCTGATACAAGCCAGGATGCCGTTGGCCTTCTTGGCCACCTGAGCACACTGCTGGCTCATATTCAGCCGACTGTCCACTATCACTCCCAGGTCCTTCTCTGCCTGGCAGCTCTCCAACCACTCATCTCCCAGCCTGTAGCTCTGCTTGGGATTATTACGCCCCAGGTGCAGGACCCGGCACTTGGCCTTGTTAAACTTCATGCAGTTGACCCCAGCCCATCGGTGCAGCCTATCCAGATCCTCCTGCAGAGCCTTCCTACCCTCGAGCAGATCGACACACGCACCTAACTTGGTGTCAACTGCAAACTTACTGAGGGTGCACTCAATGCCCTCGTCCAGATCATTGATGAAGATGTTAAAGAGGACCGGCCCCAGCACCGAGCCCTGGGGGACGCCACTAGTGACTGGCTTCCAACTGGATTTGACTCCATTTACCACAACTCTCTGGGCCCGGCTATCCAGCCAGTTTCTAACCCAACGAAGCGTGCGCCAGTCCAAGCCAAGAGCAGCCAGTTTCTTGAGGAGAATGCTGTGGGAGACGGTGTCAAAAGCCTTGCTGAAGTCAAGGTAGACCACATCCACAGCCTTTCCCTCGTCCACCCAGCGCGACACTTTGTCATAGAAGGAGATCAGGTTCGTCAAGCAGGACCTGCCTTCCATAAACCCATGCTGACTGGGCCTGATCGCCTGCTTGCCCTTCAAGTGCCGCATGATGACTCCCAAGGGGATCTGCTCCATGAGCTTCCCTGGTACTGAGGTCAAACTGACAGGCCTGTAGTTCCCCGGGTCAGCCCTCCGGCCCTTCTTGTAGATGGGCGTCACATTCGCTAGCCGCCAGTCAGCTGGGACCTCCCCCGATAGCCAGGACTGCTGATAAATGATGGATAGTGGCTTGGCCAGCTCCTCTGCCAGTTCTCTCAGTACCCTTGGGTGGATCCCATCCGGCCCCATCGACTTGTGCACATCCAAGTGCCGTAGCAGGTCACCAACCAGTTCTTCGTGGATGGTGAGGGCCACATCCTGCTCCCCATCCCCTTCCACCAGCTCAGGGTACTGGGAATCCAGAGAACAACCGGTATTGCCGCTAAAGACTGAGGCAAAGAAGGCATTGAGCACCTCCGCCTTTTCCTCATCTCTTGTAACTAAGTTTCCCCCTGCATCCAGTAAAGGATGGAGATTCTCCTTTGTCCTCCTTTTTGTGTTGATGTATTTATAAAAGCGTTTTTTGTTATCTTTAACGGCAGTAGCCAGATTGAGCTCCAGATGAGCTTTGGCCTTCCTAATTTTGTCCCTGCACAGCCTCGCTACATCCTTATAGTCCTCCCTAGTGGCCTGCCCACTTTTCCAAAGATTATAAACCCTCTTTTTTCTCCTAAGCTCAAGCCACAGTTCTCTGTTCAGCCAGGCTGGTCTTCTTCCCCGCTGGCTCATCTTTGGGCACATGGGAACAGACCGCTCCTGCGCCATTAGGATTTGCCTCTTGAAGAGCGCCCAGCCTTCCTGGACCCCTCTGCCCTTCAGAACCGCCTCCCAAGGGACTCTACCAACCAGTGTCCTGAGCAGCCCAAAGTCAGCTCTCCGAAAGTCCAGTACAGTGGTTTTACTGGTTCCCTTCCTGGCCTCGCCAAGAATAGTGAACTCCACCATTTCATGGTCACTCTGCCCAAGACAGCTCCCGACAATCACATCCTCCACCAGTCCTTCTCTGTTTGTGAAGAGAAGGTCTAGCGGGGCACCACCCCTGGTAGGCTCACTAATCAGCTGCGTCAGGAAGCTATCTTCCACTTTCTCCAGAAACCTCCTAGACTGCTTTCTCTGGGCTGTGTTGTGCTTCCAGGATATGTCAGGGAAGTTGAAGTCCCCCAGGAGTACAAGCGCTGAAGATTTCGCAACTTCTGTCAGCTGCCTGTAGAACTCCTCATCCGTCTCCTCGTCCTGGTTCAGCGGTCTGTAACAGACCCCGACCAGGACGCTAGCCTTGTTGTCCCTGCCGATCCTAACCCAAAGGGACTCGATCTTGTCATTCCTAGCCTCGAGTTTTACAACATCGAAACACTCTCTAATATAGAGAGCCACACCGCCACCCCTTCTGTGCTGTCTGTCCCTTCTGAAGAGCCTATAGCCAGGCATCGCAGCACTCCAGTCATGAGACTGGTCCCACCACGTTTCCGTGATGGCAACCAAGTCGTAGCCTGCCCGCTGCACGATGGTTTCCAGCTCCTCCTGTTTGTTACCCATGCTGCGTGCATTGGTGTAGATGCACTTCAGCTGGGCCATTACCTTATTCCCCGGCCTTGTTATTGTTCCCCCTGGCACAGCTCCAACAATCCTTGCTTCACCCCCATCCCCCTTCTTACCTAGTTTAAAGCCCTATCAATGAGCCCCACCAGCTCCTGGCCAAGGATCCTTTTTCCCCTAAAGGACAGGGACCCGTCTACGGCCATCAGACCAGGTGCTGAATAAACTGCCCCATGGTCGAAAAACCCAAGATCTCTGCGTTGGCACCAGCCCCGGAGCCACGTGTTCAACAGGTGGGCTTTCCTGGTCCTCTCCGTACCCCTCCCTGTCACCGTAGGGATGGACGAAAGCACTACCTGCACTCCCGCTCCGTCCACTAACCGTCCCAGCCCCCTAAAGTCTCTTTTGATTGCCTTCAGGCTTCTGTCTTCAATGTCGTCACTGCCCGCCTGGACTATCAGAAGAGGATAATAATCAGAGGGGCGTACCAGGTTGGGAAGCTTCCTGGCAACGTCCCTGACCCTGGCCCCAGGGAGGCAGCAGACTTCCCTACGGGTAGGGTCAGGCCGACAAATAGGGCCCTCTGTTCCCCTAAGGATAGAGTCTCCCACAACAATCACCCTTCTTTCTTTCTTGATGGAGGCAGTCCTGAGGCGTGGAGTCGACCTCCTTGCCCTAGGCATCCTCCAGGGAACACTTTCTACCTCTTCCTCAGTTGCTGTTGATCTCTCAGTCTCCAGGGCCTCAAACCTGTTGCGTAAGGGCACCTGGGAAGGTGGGGCCAGAAGGGGAGGGCATCGCCTGCCATGTCGAGCAGGGACCTGTGTCCATTCCTCCTCAACTCCCAGATCCCCTCCCTCTGCCCGACGGCGACAAGGCAGGGGCTCCACCCCCATTTGGGGTGTCTCATCCCGGTACCTCTCCTTGAGGCCCTGCAGGGAGTTACTCCACAAGTCTATCTCCCGCTCACACTCCCTGATGGCCCTATCACACTCCCTGATGGCCCTATCACACTCCCTGATGGCCTTCTGATATGAATGCAGATGTACAGAAAGATGTTGTCATTGGGCTTCTGCCAAGTTCAATTTCTCAGATTTTACATGGAATACATAAAATTTCATACAGACCTGTGGACCAGTCCCAAAGAGTCAACAGTTTGAGAAGGGCCTCCAGTGGTTTGCACTTAGCCTGGGAAGCTGGAATTAGCAGCACTGAGAACATTTCTGGCTTATTAAACAGAGGACTCCCTCTACTCCAAGCTTTGGCCATAAGGTTTACCTTAGGAGTAAACTTATATTGGCTTCTCTATAATCACTTTGCTAGGTTTGTAGTCGAATGCTACAGTTGGTACAGTTAATGATCAGGAAAAGAAACGTGATAAAACAGCATATCACAAAATTATATCTTGGTAATATATGTCTATAAAGACTGATGTAATATTTAGTGGTAAGCAAATATGAATTGGAATGACAGAATTTACTAGAGGCAAAAACATCAGCATATATTAGGAGAAGGGAAGTCCAACTATTGCACAAATCAGTCAAATTAAATTAGCTGAATCAATTCAGGAAAATATCAAGGCCATGCAGTAATCAGAGTAAAACAGTTATTTAGAAGAATAAAGTATCTAAACGTCACTACATTTTATGATCAGGATAATAAATCAATAATTTTTGCTAGATAAGGAGAAGCTTCATCTATAAGTAAGTTTTCCCATTTGTGTTCTCCCTCTTTTTTAAATATTTCCTGCTGACTACTTTAAGGATAGAATAGGAGGAAGGCTGTACTGCTATATCTGACTTAGAAAGATAATCACTATAGGAAATGAAGAGTAAATATGATATTGGTTCTTTAGATAACATCTTGAAATGTTGTCTACTTTTAGTATTTCCTTTTTCTAAATTCAAAAGAGAGATCCAGCCTCCTCTAGCTTTTACAGTACTATATAAATGAGAATTGCCTAATCATCTTTGCCTGTCTACTTTTAGGAAACATTGCTAATAGTATACTCACTGCAGTATCCTGCTGATTTCCAAATTTAAAAAGCCAGGAATACTACTAAAATAGCATCAAAGATATCTACTGTCTCATCTTCCTCCTTAGTCAATGACAAATTTGTTTTATAAATATCGCAAAACACCCTATGCAGGTGTTTTTTTGCATGATCTTAGGAGCAGATGTTAACTCCTAGAGAAAAAAAAAAACAAAAACAAAACAACAAAAAAAAACCCACAGTGATTTGCATATGACAACAGTTTTTAATTGTCGTTTTTGGTATTTTTTATTTATACATATTTTTAGGTGATTGTAGAAGATACATTTGCCTTTGAACATTAAATTATAAAAGATTAAAAACGTGTTTTTTTTTTTTTTTTTTTGAAAATCTAGAGAAAGGTGGATGGCTATTTTGCTTGGGACTTACTAAATGAACCACTCACATCTGGAAGCACAAGTATCAGCATGCAATCACAAGTGAAGGTGTTAATTTAGCTTATTACATCTTGAAAGAGCAGATAAGCTAGTACTAGGGTGAGGTAGTAACAAGCTTTTAGACTGCCGTGATATTTTTGGAAGTAGGTGCCATCCACACTGCTACAGATAGCTAGCTAAAGAATCACGGAATCATTTTCCTCTTCTCTTGCTTAAAATAAACTTGAGTTGCATGGTACTACTTCCTTGTAGAATCTAGACTTAAGTGATCAAAATTGCTGCATTCTAGCTATCCTTTCTTCTCTCTCTCTTTCATATTCTCCCCTTCTCTCTCCCTCCACCCCCTTTACAGGATGGGAATTTATATAAATGATGTACATCCAAACACCATGTGGATGCACCTGAAGTGTATATATTTACAAACTACTTATACTCTAAGCACCTTGAATAAAACTAAAGGCAATTTACTTTAACAAGGGTTATCTATCAAGACATGCACTAGGTAGATATTAAATGTTCCGCTTGTGCACAAAGTAGACAACTGAAAGTCAAACTTCATATTGATTTATTTTTATAGGTAGAATAATGCTAATTTAAGAATTTTAACATGGTAACCATGCCCAAGGATAATGGACAGAAAATAGTTAAGTAGCCCAAGATCTGCATTTACAGACAGGAGTCAGTCCAGTAACGGTGGACAGGAAGCAAAGGAAAGAATGGTACCAGCTTGCTATTTTCTATATCAAAATCAATGAATAGCAGAAGAGATCAAGACTTTTACAACATCATATAGTCACAGTAAGACAGTATGACAACATCAATAGTCACAGTAATGACAGCACTTGTTTATATATCTCTTCCTTGACATAAATAATGATTTATTAAAGAACCCCCTTACAACTAGTAAGATTTGAAGGTAGCTCTTAACCTTATTATTTGGTTTTCTTCTATGTAAGATCTGTATGTTTTCCACAAGATTATTTTTCCTTGATTGTTTCTATTCTGGGTTTTACTAAAGTTTCACAGCAGTGATAGCTCTGAAGTTTTCCCAAGGACAATTTTTACATAAATGATTTTAATTTCTGATGTGGATATCTTTCTCTGGCAGAAAGTCTCAGTAGTGTTAGGAAGATTTTGAAAACAAACTTCTGAAAGCAATAGAAACATGACCAAACAAACAAACAAACAAATAATCATAAGAACATAGTTTTTCAGGAGGAAAAAAAAAAAAAAAAAAAAAAGAAAAAAAAAAGTAGTATTTTCTGGCAGTTCCTGGAATCTTCCTGGATTCCAGGAAGCAGACAAAAACAGACATTTCACAGAGGCACAGACTAGGTGGATGAGTGGCAATAGACCCATGTTGCAACAAGTAAAATTCCAGCTGGATATAAGGAAAAACAGTATTTACTGCGGTTAATCACTGTAAATGGTTATCCACAAAGGTTTTGAAAGATCTTTTAAAATTACAGCTCAACAAGGATTTAAGCAACCAACATTGAAGTAAACAGTAGTTGGAGTACGGGAAGCTGAACTACATAATTTTTATATTTCTGTCTAAATTTCTCTGTGATTCTATGATTATATTTTAGATTTCATTAAATGAAATCTAGCTAACAGGGCAGAAGGGACATTTTGTTGTATTCCGTCTGCATTTTTGAACCTGTAGCACGAGGTTTAGCTCATCTTCGTTTAGCTCATATAACAAGAGGGGACATCAACATATGAGATAGTCCTGCTGTCCTGAGAGAAAAAGAAAAATCAGCTTTATGATGTGATTTATCTATTCTATTTCAAACATTTACTTAGAATGTTTTTACTGAAGTTCTGTTAGCACTAGTTGTTCTCCATAGAGTATGAAGGAAAGGAAGCATACCAAGAGGCTAGTAGAGGTCTGTGTTCTAGTTGTCTATATTTGGACTACATTCAGTGAAGATAGTCAGCACATATTAAATCTCAGTATGGTACACAGACAATTCTGTTTCTAAAATAATTTTGAAAGATTAATGTGAAGAGAGAATCAAGCAAAGCAAAATTGATTAAACAGGAACATACCTATTAGATTCAACTTCCACAAAATCTAGAAACACTCCTGATCTCTACAGGAATCTCATCTTTGTGGATACCTTCTAGCAACTGTCGATAAAAGTAAAATCTTGTGTAATATCTATTTTTTAAGAATAGAACTATTTTTATTTGAAACCATATGCTTCAATGACTTTGCATCTGCCCTATTTGGAAAGAGAATTGATATACCCATAAAAAGATATGAGTCAATATATAAAACACAAAACCAAATGAGCTCTAAAGCTGAATATATTCATGGAGAAGATTCTTTATTTTGAATTGAGTCTGTTGGATCTAAAGCACATGGGTCTGACTGGGGTGGAATAAACTTTCTTCATAGCAATCAATATGATTCTAAATTTTGGATTTGTGGCTTGAAGAGTGCTGTTAACACACTTACAGTTTGGCAGTTGCTTAACTGTGCTTGCAGTGCATCAAGGTTTTCTCTTTTTCTTCCACCCTGCCTCCCCAGCCCCCACTCCACACAGGAAGTCATCTAGGCAGTGGGAAGTGACACAGCTAGGACAACTGACCCAAAATGGCAAAAAGGATTTTCCATTGTATATGATGTCAAGTGAAGCAATACAAACTGAGGTAGAGGAAGAAGGTCATTTCGGCTTCCACAGTGGTTGTTGGAGTACAAAGATGGTGAAGGGCCTAGTGAGGAGGATGTAAGAGGAGCAGCTGACATCATTTGGCCTGTTCAGCCTGGAAAAGAGGAGGCTGAGTGAAGACCTCATCGTGTTCTACAGCTTCCTCACGAGGGGGAGTGGAGAGGCAGGTGCTGATCTATTCTCTTTAGTGACCAGTGACAGGACACAAAGAAATGGAGTCAAGATGTGACAGGGGAGGTTCAGGCTGGATATCAAGAAAAGGTTTTCCACTGAGAGAATGGTTGAACACTGGAACAGGCTGCGCAGGGATGTAGTCATGACACCAAGCCTATTGGAGTTTAAGAAGTGTTTGGACTGTGCTCTTAGTCATTTGGTCTGAATTTTTGGGTAGACCTGTGTGGTGAGATGAGTTGGACTTGATGATCCTTGTGGGCCCCTTTCAACTCGGGATATGCTATGATTCTATGTTGCTTGGAGAATGGCTGGGCATTGATCTGATTGTAGGGGTTGATGAGTGATATCTTTTGTTTCTCTTTTATTTTTGATATTGTTGTGTTTTTCCTCACTTTCATGTATCTGTTAGTCTGTCTCTATATTGAACCGTGAGTTTCTTTCACTTTTTTTCTTCCTGTTTTCTCCCTCCATCCTTCTGAGGGAGAAGAAATAAGCAAGTGGCTGTGTAGGAGGTGACTACTGGCCAGAGTCAAACCACTACAACTGTTGAAACACACCCCATTTGTAATCCACATTATAAAGCGACCATGGTGACTGTAATTTCTTTCCATATTGATGTTATTAAATTCTAGCCTACCACAACTGTACCGTCTGGGAAATTCAAGACAAATAGTTAATGTAAATAAGGATGACAGAACACCTTTAACAGATAATCTAAAAGTTAATTAACCTCTATATGCAGAAAACATACAGAACCCCACGTAAAATGTAAAAAATTCTGATAAAAATATTTGACTAAATTAAAATTACATCAATTTGAAATTACTAATATGGGTATTAATAAAGTGAAATTTATTTCAAAAGCATTATTATTTTGTCAAGTTACTTAAGTCACAGTGTTATAACGGAAAGCAAAATTTGTTTCTTGAAGAAAAAAAAACTAAACAAAACACAGAATATTCAAATAAAAATATTGTCATGTGATTGGGATGTTTGTATGATGATGTTATTCTTGCAGTAGTCTGGTCTAGGCTATATTTACCAAGTAATTAAACTATGTAAATTTATTATAATTTCACTTTACCTTCCCCCTTTGCATTATAAAAAAATAAACCTTACATATTAGTATTGCTGCTGATTAACTGCTAGCATATCACTAGCTTACTAGAAGCTCCTTCCTTGCATCCTACTTAGTTTTTAACAGTAATTTATCATCTACTTATATATATATATATATATATATATATATATTTTCCTTAAGTAAATCATTATGTTTGGCATCTTACTTGTATCTTATTATAATTAGTGTGGTGTGGTGTGAAGATCCAAGTTTTCTGATTTTTTTTTCCTTTACTTTCCTCTGAATTGCCATTAGCTTCTTCCTCTCTATGTATCTCTGAATGTTTGATCTTATCTTTTTTTTAGCTTAAATTTGTTGAGTACAGTCAAAATTAAGTAGATTTGGCTAGCTATAGTTTGATTGTCGCACTCCTTGAGGAAGGGGCAGTGGTAATTTCTAACCTGCGCTTGTTATTTCAGTAATCACAATACAATTTTCCATCTGCATTGTCTTTACATAGCAATAATTTTGTAACAGTGGGCTGCAGAGGTGGCCTCTGTGAGAAGAGTCCAGAAGCTGCCCCATGTTGTTTAAGGGCCAGTTTCAGCTGGCTCCAAAAGGGACCTGCTTCTGGCCAGAGTCAAGCCAATAAGCAATGTTGTTTGTGCTTCTGTGAGAGCATATTAAGAAGGGGAAAAAATGCTGCACAACAGCAGTTGGGAGAGCAAGGAGTGAGAACCAACCCTACAGCCCCTGTGGAGAGGCTGTCCCTTTCTTTCTCTCTCTCTCTCTCTTTCAGTTTGGGAAGGACTGCAACCCGTGGCAGGGACTCCACGAAGAAGCATTCAGAGATAATCCCATCAATTATTTATCCAGAAGTTCTCTAGTATATTCTAAAAACATTATTATGGGACCTTGTTATGTTATGATGTTTCAGATATGTAGACTGGGAAATGATCCCACCTCAAAATTTTATTCCATTAATTTTAATTTTAATTCTCTTAACAGAAAATATATTCATTATGTATATAATACATGTAATGGCTAAAATTATAATAGTAAATTATCCATTAAACTAATTTTCTCTCTTTGTTAATTTCTTACCTCCCCTGTATATATATGTAACATTTAACTCTATAAAGGATGTCTCTTATCCAAAGGACTGATTAATTTTATTAAGATAAATTACTGAATTTGGCATTGTATAATCACGGTTGTACTCTAGATAACTTCCTACCAATCTAAACTGTTTGCACTGTATTGGGGTATTTGTATTGCTAATTATTTATAATTATTTATGTAATCTAACCCAGACCAATCATTCACTTTTATGAATTCTCATTTTGTTAACAGTTAATTCCAAGGGAACTTGTACATTTGTAAAAACAAACAAACAAACAAACAAACAAATCCCAGTCTTTCCAAATGTGTTTAAGATGCTAGACAGATGTTGCATCATTGACTGAGGATGAAAAACTTTCTGGCTTCAGCAAGCCAACAGGGAGTTCAAATCAAGAAAAGATAATGTTATCTGAGAATGTCCTTTTACTAAAACTGAGAAGTAACTTCTCAGAATTAATATACAGTTGTTCTTAGTTTACAATTCTATTTATATATATATATATAAACTACTTAAAATAACCTTTGTAAAAATCAGTAGACTTACACTTATTGTGCATGATCCTCACCTCATTCCATTGGCCTCTGCCCATAGATCCAACCTGTCCAGGTTGGAATGAGGTTCAACATGGCTAAGTGCCAGGTCCTGCACTTTGGCCACAAAACCACCATGTAATGCTACAGGCTTGGGGGATAGTAGCTCGGAAGCTGTGCAGAGGAAAAGAGTTTAGGGGTGCTAATTGATGCTCACCTGAACACAAGCCAGCAGTATGCCCAGGTGACCAAGAAGGCCAATGGCATCCTCGTTTGTGTCAGGAATAGTGTAGCCAGGAGGGCCAGGGAGGTGATTGTCCCCCATACTCTGGTGAGGCCGCATCTCAAGTACTGCATTCAGCTTTGGGCCCCTCACTACAAGAAGGACTTCAAGACCCTGGAACGTCTGGAAGGTGAAGGACCTGGAACACAAGTACTGTGAGAAGCGGCTGAGGGAAATGGGGTTGTTTAGTCTGGAGAAGAGGAGGCTCAGGGGAGACTTTATTGCTCTCTACAACAACCTGAAAGGAAGCTGTGGGGAGCAGAGGGTCAGCCTCTTCTCACAGATAACTAAAGATAGCACTAGAGATAATGGCCTCAAGTTGCTCCAGGGGAGTTTCAGGTTTTAAATTAGGATACATTTCTTCTCAGAAAGAGTAGTCAGGCATTGGAACAGGTTGCCCACAGTAGAGTCCTTGTTCCTGGGTGTGTTTAAAGAAAGGCTAGTGGGGGCTTTGGGACATGGTTTAGTGGGTAAAATTGGTCATAGGGGAATGGCTGGACGAGATGATCTTGGAGGTCTTTTCCAGCCTCAAAGATTCTATGATTCTGTGATCCAATTCTGAGACAATTGCACAAAAGTGTTTTTTTTTTTTTCTTTTTCTTTTTTTTTTTTTTTTTTCTGAAGTATTCAGTGTTAAAATACATTATTTATCTATATATTTATTTTTAAAGATAGGAACATTTTATCACAGAGAAGAACCATAAAATAACTATAAATTTAAGAAGCTTCTTGAGCTGTGGTTTGAAGTTGTACAGTAGAAAACGAATGCCTTATTCTGTAGCTGTTCCAATGGTCTTCAGATAGACTAAACTGTTGGAGAGTGTTCAGAGGAGGGCGACTAAGATGGTGAAGGGCCTAGAGGGGAAGACATAGGAGGAGCGCCTGAGATCATTTGGCCTGTTCAGCCTGGAGAAGAGGAGGCTGAGGGGAGACCTCATCGCGGTCTACAACTTCCTTGTGAGGGGGAGTGGAGAGGCAGGTGACCTATTCTCCGTAATCACCAGTGATAGGACCTGCGGGAACGGTGTTAAGCTGAGGCAGGGGAGGTTTCGGGTGGACATCAGGAGGAGGTTCTTTACTGAGAGGGTGGTTGCACACTGGAGCAGGCTCCCCAGGGAAGTAGTCACTACTCCAAACTCCAAGCCTGTCTGAATTCAATAAGAGATTGGACTGTGCTCTTAGTCACATGGTCTACAATTTTGGGTAGACCTGTACGGTGCCAGGAGTTGGACCTGATGATCCTTATGGGTCCCTTCCAACTCAGGATATTCTATGATTCTATGATTCTATGACATCATGTTACCCCTGCACAGACTACTCAATAGAAGTACTTGATCCTTGTGTAAATGCACTGATAATTCACTTTACTGATATTGAATGATATTGATGTGAGTCAAAAATGCTTATGATTTATCCTCAAGTGCTTCTGGTACTTTTTTTCTGAAACGCAGACTGAGAAGGTTGTGTTCCCTACACAAACACTGACCTGCTAACACAAGCACTGGTGAATTTATTTCATTTCTTGGCAATATTATTTTGTGAAATATCTAGCAGATGATTTACACTTAGGAACCAGCTGGCTCAGTGTGGACACTACAAGGAGGTCTGTAAAGCAGTTCAACACCAAAATGAATTGAACACCAGGAATATCAAGTATTGACAGGTAAAGACATCTTGCTCTATCTTAAGCACAGCAACTGAAAATGGTCATAAATATTTATTTGTCAGAATGGATCAAAGTTATTTACAAATATTTTCTCTAATTTCCTTCTTGATATCACATAGCTCCATGATATTTATAGGACAAACTAACCTATAATGAGAGTAAAAGTAAAGGTCCAGGATAGGGACTTACATATAATTTATCAGTCAAACATAATGCAAATAAGGTGTAGCTTACTTTAATATAGATTATTAAAGTAGGGTTCATTGTTGTCTCTTATCCTGTATTAAACAGGAAATATTTCCCAATATTCCAGATCATATACTTAATGACAATTTAACAGTCAATTGGCTGTAGACTCAAAATTATTTTCAAAAAAAAAAAAAAAAAAAGCACCATATTATTTTCATAAGTGGAAAGAAACAACAACGATGTCAAGAATGAATTGGTGAATTGAGAAGTAACTTTTAAGGGATTGTGATTGGACCTTTTTTTTTTTTTTTTTTTTTTTTTTTTTTCCTCTGTGAAATATAAAAGATTAAAAGGTAGAAGTGTATCATGACTTTTAATAATTTACAGAGTTATGGTATAATTTTTTCTTTAAATTCCCTGTTCACCATATCCTGCTTCTATCTAGGTATCAGAGTAACTGACTACATACAAATTATATAAATGTGGTTGATGGCTAGCATGGATGATTTGATAGTAGAATTGGGGAGAATGTGGTCCAAAAAATCTGGATAGTATTTTTCTTCTTTTTTTTTTATTTTTTTTATTTTTTTTTTTCCCCTTCTGGCAGTTGTGGCATTAAACATTTTCATTTTAGTATCAATGACAGAAACTTACATGTCAGAAAAAATGGCATCTACATAGTATAAAACTATTGTCTTTTTGGGACTGCATATTTGAGAGGTTTCTGAACAAATTTACATTTTATTGAAGAAGAACTTCATCCATTACTTGATGACTACAAACACAGTAATGCAGTCTTCCTTCCTAATTAGTATTTGCTAGCCATTGACTTCAACAGAAGCAAAATCTGTTCTGTTGTTAAATGCCAAACCCCATTGATTATATAACTCACAGGCAGGTGCAATGTGTGGTTTTGCTAAGTCATCATTTCAATGTTTTTTTTCCAGAACAGTACCTTATGGTGGAAAACACTTTCAATATTTTGTGTTTAACAACAAAGAAAGCTGACTTTTCAAGCCAGTATTGTAAACTGGCACTATCTATATGGTTAAAAGGTATTGCCTGTATAATTAAGAAGAAAGCTGTCACAACTTGGTATTGAATGAATGGGAAAATAAAAGCCTCTCACTTTAAGTGCAATACATTTATGAAGGCAACAGTACTCTACAGCTTTCTTGTTCTTCCTCCAGATACTTTTTTTCAATAACTTAATAATAATAATAAACAACTGAAAACCATACCTATCAGTGTCCAAATGACCACATGGAAATAAAATAAAATAAAATAAAATAAAATATTACTGAGAACACATGAAGGCCTGATCTCATTCCCCAAAGAAAAGCATCTATTATGTAGAACTTCTGTAGCACATGTCTGGCACATTCAGGATAATTACCCATAATATTCACATCACCACTCTGTTTTTTAAAAAAATACTTAAGATGTGTGGTTTTAAAAAGCTTTCTTCAAGGTTCTGGGCACTTCCCATAAGTCATGTGTTAAGCAGTGTGGTACAATTCACTGCACATTTCAAAAAGATAATTATGACACAAATAAGACAGGAAAATTGATATGAAGCCTTTAGTATGCATATGGTCATTGTCCCCTAAAAACTGATAAGAAGGTAGGTATTCAAATTTGAGAAAGGCATTGATTCTTCACACACAGCTGTAAATTCAAAATGTCAACAGATAGTGACCAGTGTGCTTGTTACACCCAAGACCTTACTCATGTGGATAATGGTCACAATATTGGCTCAAACTAGGTGCTGGAGAAACTGACAGACAGACATCTTGCTCAGCAGCTGATGGTCAATGGAGCGTGTACCAAAACCCAACATTTGTCCATTGTCTTGTGCCATAAATAATGCACAGGCCAAGAGACCTTTGAGCTCTTCTACACAACACCTAACTGCATAGCAGGATCTCCACTTGAGTAGGGACACCTCTGAAGGTCACATCTGCTGCAGAGATCCCATACTCCTCATGAGAGATTCCTGCCACAACAGATCCTTGGTGAGTGATTAGTAGCTATGCAAGCTTCGCTAAGATTATATCTTATATTGACTGTGCACATAGTATCCTTTAGACATAAACTCTTCACGAAGTATGGGAGTAGGAGTGGATTCAGCTATACCTAGTCTCATTCTTTGTTACAAGTCTAGAAAGCAAAGGGGTCTACTCTGAACCTCATGACTCAATGGGAAGGTCTCCCTGATGTGTCTGACTTTCCCTATCTTCTATCAAGCAAATAATAAAATATACCTTGCCATAGCAAATCCTGTTAAGTCAATGTCTTATTATGATAAAGTTTTGTTAGATCACTAGATCATGTAAATAAATGTATTGCTGCTTCTCTCTTACAAGTGAAGTGTGTAAATTCATCCATGACTCCACATTGTTTATATTTCCTGGGATCCAACAGCCCTGCAGATATTTTCATAGCTGTTGGTTCCTGATGTCTTCTATAAACCCACATCCTTTCCTCTGTTGCCACTTTTCTTTTCCTTGTCCCCAAGCTGCTGAGGACTGATTTGACTCATGGCAAAGTTCAGAGTTGAAGTAGCTTGAAGGCCTTTCTGACTATGCTTAGCTGGTTACAGCTCTCAGGGCGTGAATGTTCCAAGTACAGTATTTTCAGCACGCTTAACCCTTTAGCCAAATGTAGGTGGAAAAAAATAACAGAAATACAGCTCTATTGGGAAAGTTTTCATCACTGTAAGAGTCACTAAGTGACTACACTTGAAGTTCAGTGGCTTAAAGAATGTGGGAGAGCTCAATAGTGCTCTAAAAACTGCTGTTCTAAAAATATGGAGGACTGTATGAGCTAATACACTTAACATTGACAATTAAGCACTCAAATGATAGCTGCATCTAACAATGTTTTTAGAATGTCCTTTAAAATCTATTTTCTACAGCTTTGATTTTACAGCTAATTGTACAGCAAACTTTCTTTCTCTGTTACCACTTTGCCAGAATTAGCGGCACTAGAAATAAAATAAAACTAAAAGATGCAGTGGTGCTTTGCTGCCAACTTCCATGCTAAGAAGGCCAATTTAATAGTTGTTAACTTGCGAAATAATTATTTTTGCATAACAAAACAATAACTCAGATTGATGCAGTGGATAACAAATATTCGCAAATAGTTCCTTGAGCATTCTCCTTTAATGCCTGAAAAATATATATATATCTCTGCCATATATTGCAAGGTGGGAAAATAAACAGCCTACCAGAATATTTTCCTATCTGAATAACTCCTTTAGGGACATCTTCAACAAAACACTGTGCCTGTCTACTTTCCATTTACCATTAGGTTGTATCATGAGCTGTTGCCATATAAAGGTACTTCACTGAATTGTAGTAGTGATTTGACAGTAGTATACTTCAGTAAACCCCACTGGTCTTAATCATAGGAAAACAACTTTATAAATCAGAGAGTAAAATCTGACTAAAAACTCTAATGGGAGGATATACAGTATATGAATCCATGAAAAGAAATGTAGAGATAAATAATAATTAGAGGCACATACACATTTTCAGTACAAAGTTTTAGGTACTTATGTAGAAAAATGTAATTGAGAAATGTAAAACGTAACTTCAGTTTAACTTCATCATTTTTCCATTGTTCTTTCAAAGTCCTTCTCTTGCAGGATTTATACAAAAAAAATGGTGATAGCAATGTAAACAAACTAGAATGCTAACAATACCACGTGCTAAACTCTTACTATTTGCGTCATTATTACATATGCTTCAGTTGCTTGAAATGTCTGAGCATGAAACAGGAAAGAAATAACAAAGCATATTTTTGGTATATACAGGACTAATAACATGCTGCCAATGTTTAACAGCTTTGAGGGCTCAAAGGTGTTACATGCCAGTGTTTTAAAGAACCATTAGAAACTGTTCTCTGACAGACACAACTGAATGTGTTTACCTGTTTTGTGAAAATAGGTGTTGACCTAATGAAATACATTTTTATTGCCTTGCTTTCAGTTGGATGACGAGATCGTAGCATGCTTGCAGCATCAGTAGACAAGTTCCCCATTGAATTTATTCCGAGATTACTAGTGGAGCAAGCAGAAACCTTTTTTTTTTTTTTTTTTTTTTTTTTTTTTTTTTTTTTCTGTTCTTCTTAGCAGAAAATTAAACAATGTCACAATCTGTAATGGGAATGAACTGACATTTTCCCAGTGGCTTTTACCAGAATGTAGTCATTAAATGTAGGCAATAAAAAACTGCTACCATTATTCATAAAATTTTCTAAAGCACAGATATGCTTCTTTCAGCATACTATTTGTGTCAGCATACTATTTGCTTGGAACTGGGTTGTACATATTCATAAATACACATCTAGAGAGGAAAATATTAATGCAAAAAGAGATTTATTTGTTCTCCTTATATCTTATCCACTTTAAACACTAATGATGGAAAGCTCGATTATATTAACTTACATATAATTGTGAAATATTTCTTTAAATAAGTAGATCCATTTATCCATGATACACAGATGTTTCAGAGGGGAACAAGAGAGTTAGAATTTATGGAAATATAATTCTGATGTTACAGCACTTATCTCAATGCTCCAGAGGTGATTAGTCAAAAATACTCTAATACAGAAAGTACTCTAATACAGAAAGTTCTAACGGTTTTTGTTTGTTTGTTTGTTTGTTTGTTTGTTTTTAAGGTTCTTGCTATTTTTGCTAGCAGGACATTATTTTCAAAGCCCCTCTTTACCAAGAATATATTAGAAGGAAATTCTTCAACAATTTCCAAACATTTTCCTACATTGTCCTCCAAAATTTTCTCAAAATATTTAAGAGAGAATTGTTTTAAAAAGAATAATTTGAAGCATTGTGAAGCTTCTTGTGGTATTTTGGCAATGATTCAGCAGAGCAGTTAGGCAGGTAATTTAGGGAGATTTATGTAGAATGAGTACATGATTTGTACCTTTTACTTTCTAGACATGCAAATGATTCTGTAGTGTAGAAATACAATTACAATTACAGTTGAATACAAATATTGTTGAATACAGTTGAATACAAGTAGAAATACAAATACAATTACAGTTGTTCCTTTAAAGTTTTCCAGCATTTTGAAGTTTTTACTTTGATATGTAGAATAATATTGTTCAATAAACAATTTTAATGAATTTACAGTTTAATTGTGCATTATTACATTCCCTGCATAATCCTCATAATACTAAACTACTAAACTTTTTTTTTTTTTTGTAGATGAAGATTAGAAAAAAATACTTTTTTTTTTTTTTTAATGGATATTTTAGATTATTATAAATTCTTAAAGTCTGTTTTTACATTCTAAAATAATAATATATCTTGACTTTTCTTGAATATCTACTTTAAACCTGTCTGGCCATGGGAAAGTTTAAGGGGCTATGGAAAAACAAACAAACAAAACAAAATATAACATCTTAATGTTTTCTTAAGTTCAGGACATCCATACATATCTCAGCAAAGTTTTCCAGTAAGGTATTGATTGTACACTATGGTGTGCCTGTAATTAAGGTATCTTCCAGTATAGAAATGGTGGCGAAGGAAGTTAATAGGGAGATGTAGAAAATCAGTGTCAAGAAGTCTTGCTACTATTGAGAGGAAACATGGTAGTGACAGGCAGAAAAAGTGTTTAGAATAAAGATATTGCATTCTTGGCAGAGCTATAACATATCTGTAGGTATCAAAGACCTACCAGTAGATATTGGTATTAACTAAAACGTTCCTTATGAAAAAAAAAAATCTTTTTTTCTCTTATCTTTTTTTACTCTTATCTCCATCAAAGTGAAACAATAAAGCCCCCTAACTAACTAACTAACTAAATCATATGCATTGGTATTTCATTGTTATCTCAAAATTTCTTACATTTTTATATTGAAGAGAAAGAATCAAAAATATTGTGACCAAAACCAATTGTCTGACTATATTAACTCAGTCAGTTGTACTTTCAAACAAAGACAAATTCTGACAGTAAACAAAATGAAGTTATGGTAAACTTTCAAATAATAGTAGGAGATTAGAGTAAAATGTGTTTCCTTCTATTTACACGTATCCTTTTATAACTCATACACAAGTTGTCCCACCTAGAGTAAAGGCAGAGAACTGTAACAAAACATTTGCCCACATCAGGATGGGGTCACCATGCTTTCTGACTCTGCTTAGCCCACATATTAGCCATTATCTCCAGAGAAAAAATCTGAAAGCATTTGCTCAAAAGATTGTTGCTGACAAACAAAATGTATCCCAGTGTACCAAAGTTTTCCCACTCAACATATTATTAAGCCTTTATACTATTATTCTTGCACTACAAGTTCTTGTGATGTAAGTTATCAGTGTTTCATAGTAAGCACCACTGGACACTAGTGCTACAGAGAGTAAGCAGCCAAATTGTTATGACCAGTTCTCAACTGAGACACGGCTGGTCAAACATCAGAATGGCCAAAGTTGCCTCAAGGTCCTTTTTATTTCTTTTAATGAACAATGTGAAAGAGAAACTAGCATCATAGCTATAATCACAGTTTTCCTTCTAGTAGGAACCCGCTCCCTGCAGCTTTCTCTTGCTCAAGTTTATTCTGGCTCATTCAATTTTATTCTTGTATTCTTTCCATACCCACTGAGTTAAGGAGCTCTTGTGTGGATACATAAGATAGAAAATGTAGTTCCTGATCACAATATCTTTTCAGACTGCCTCAAGAAAAGAAGACAAAATCTGTCCAAATTTATATTTTTTCCATGGTTTGTTTTATATATATTTATACTGGACTTATTCTTACAGTTACACGAAGCCATTTTACCTACCTAGTTTCTTGCAAATGTCACAGAAACATTGTTGCCTTGGTGAGTGAACTAGTATTCCCATTTGGAGGCTGGATCTCTCTTTACATAGACAATGCTTTTATTTTTATTTATTTATTTATTTTTAATAATAATAAAAAAAAATCTACTGCACTCTCTTATAATTTTCTGAATTAACTGGTGCTAAATTTAACATATACACAAGCTCAAACTGGCAACCATTCACATTGATGAGCTTAAGCCCAGGAAAACAGGAGGAGACCTGTGTATTGAAAAACAAACGTGGTCAGAAGCAACAGTCTGAGACTTTGTTTTGGAAAGAGAAAATTCTGGAAAAAGAGACTGCAAGAGAAAAACAATTTTATAGGAAGGGGGGAAAAATCCTCAACAGAAATGATGATCAGGGGATTCCAAAAATTAAGATTTAATTAATCTTTAATTAAACTGTACACAAGTAGAAGGGACAGTAGAAGATACATCCTGACAACAGTACCATGCTAATTTAATATCCAAATGATGGGTATAACTAGGTTTGATGCTTTATTTTGTCCTGTAACTCTGTAATATATTGTTTATCATACAAATCTTAACTTTCGTTTTAGGTTAGGCATATTGAAGTGCAAGTTTTTACTGAAGGAACTGCTGTTACTGGTAATACCTGAAACATTTATGCTGCTCTTTGTGACACTTGTTGGGTCCTCAGGCATTTAAAATCATGAGAAATCCAATTATACACAGTTACTCTTTATAGAAGCCAGTTCTTTAGCCACTGATCTTTCATTACTTCCTTAAAGTGTGTGCCATGATTTTGGCCGGAATAGAGTTAATTTCTTCATTGTAGCTGGTATGGTGGTGTTTTTTTGGATTTTTGATGAAAATAGTGGTGATAACATATTGATGTTTATTTGTTGCTGAGCAGCGTATACATAGAATAAAGCACTCTTCTGCTTCTAGAAATAAGGCTGGGAGGGGACACAGCTGGGACCCCTGACCCAAACAAGCCAAGGGATAGCCCATGCCATATGATGCTGTGCTCAGCAATAAAAGCTGTGAGAAAGAAGGAGAAAGGGAAATGTTCGGAGTAATGTTGTTTGTCTTTCCAAGAAACTATTATATGTGATGAACCCCGCTTTACTAGAAATGGGTGAACATCTACCCACTGATTGTAAATAGCAAATTAATTCATTGCTTTGCTTTGCTTGTGCACCTAGTAAACAATCTTTGTTTCAACCCAAGTTCTTGCACTTACTACCTTTCTGATTGCCTCCCACATCTCACTTGGGAGAATGAGAAAGTGGCTGCCATGATACTTACATGCATGTTGGGGTTAGACCACAACAATTTGTCTCTTTAAAATAATTGGAAACATTTCTTGAGTAGATGTATAAAAAGGAAAGTCTGTAAGGATGCTCTCAGTTATCCTTCTGTCACCAAGACTTATCCAATTTTTATGGAGACCTGCTCATGTTTGTGTTTGCTTAAGTGGAATTTGGGGGAGAGTACTATTATATCTACTCTCTTAAAACTCTTACAACTCTCTCTTACAACTACAAGAAAGGTTATACAGAAATTGCTGACATCTGCATGACAAATTGATCTGAAAAAAATAAAAATATATATATATTTTTTTCCTTTCTATCACCTCCTTGTTCAATTGCTTCATGAGTACCTGATTGGAAATGCAGGATGCTATTTAAAAGATTGATATGCACAGAAATATATTTTCATAAATACATTTAATAATTAAGAGCTAAAAAAATGAAACTTTAATTCTCTTGTTGAAATGTTTTTTTTGTTGTTGTTTTTTTGTTTTGTTTTGTTTTAAATGAGAAATATACAAATTAATAAAATATTTTTGTTTGTTTGTTTGTTTGTTTGTTTTTAAGATAAATGTTAAAGCCTTGAAGAAAATCTCATTACTTAAAGGCAAATAAATGTATCTTTTATTGTGGAAGTCAACTTGCAATTATAATTTTGAGTTAGCTGTTCTGAAGTAGAATTTCTTTATATGAATCCTTAATAAGGTGGAAAGATGAGTTTCCATGCGACTCACAAGGCTTCATTTGAAACAGAAGAAAAAATAAAACAAACCTTGAGGTTTGCATAAAGAGACAATGTTTTTTACTTCGAAAATATATTGAGATGAATAGCAGCAACTTCGCAGAATATAAGCACCTTGACTTCTTGACAAGAATATCTCAAGGTTCTCTTTTTCTTAGGACAACAGCAACCTCTCTTTACCTGGGAAAGGATCCCAGAGTGAGCTGCTTGTGTTCTCTGCTGGAGAACACTATCTGTGCCAACTGAAATATATTTATCTGTCATTTCCCTCAACTGCTTTCTTCACAGAACTTACCAGCTAGATCTTTCAATAGTAACTGAATTCAAAAACAAATAAGATTCTTCTAAAGATTATATATATATATATATATTAATCTCTGCACATGACAAATTTTAAAACTCAAAGGCCCATAAAAAATTGCAATTAAACAGCTTAAGGCAGTATTTCAGTTTAAAGCTTTTTTGTAACCTAGTGTTCAAAAAAGTTGATGAGTAAGCATGAAAAGATACTGAAGGTTAAAGAATGACAGTACTTAGCAGTCTGCTATGAAAAATTCTTTAAATCTTGAGACAATATTCATCTATAGTGTGGAAGCCAACATGAGGAAATCTGTACATGTTGAGCTCTGTGGTAATATTATACAGAATAGAGGTAGGCATCATTTAGAGAGGCTACTGGTGGGGCAAATAAAGGATCATGGGATTTGGGACTGCACAAGGTCCAGAGGTACACTGCTCTTGCTGATTGAACTGATAAATAATGAGCTCAAAAAGTTTTAAACAGCTGTTGGTGTCAGAGATCAGATTAATCTTCGGCAGGAAGGAGTGAAGGTAGCAGAGTTTATAGTACACTGGAGCAGGCCAGAGTCCCCAAAGAATTACCCCCACAAATGTTGTCAAATTGCAATCTGGTTTGCTCTGTTTGTTTTCTTTTGTTTCCAGACTTGGTAATTGGACTTGATTTCAAAAACATGTTAATTATTCATAAATATTTGCTGAATAGCTTGGATAAGTACTTCTGAGATAATATTGTTTTTCATAACCGACTTGCTTCAATTTCATGTCTGCTGTTTGTTCTGTGTGTTTGGACATATAAGTAATAATTAAATACAAGTTCAGCTGCATAATTGTAGAATGTGAAAACAGACTTCTGACCTTATGTTTCTTACTGGTGAACTAGTCTGTTAAATACAACAGGGGCATTTGCCCAACTCTCATCAATGTCAATAACATCATACACTACTGAGCAATGATGGAGGTAAGCATTCTAAAGATAAAATAATCCTCTGAACGATTTTTTATTATTATTATTTTTTTTTCTTGAAGTAATTTCTTAATCTTTCTGTTATTTTATTATGTTCTTGCATGCAGATCACTTATTTAAAAAACATCATTTGCATGCCTCTTTTGGCCAGTTGATACCTTTCTAATTTATCACTCATGTGGTACAATCTTGGCCCCCGAGTTGCTATTGATAATATGTGTAATAATAAAATTGTGTAATATGTATGGTATGAATAGTTGTTATTAGGTGTGAATATTGTTATTATTATTATTATTTTCTGAGAAAATGCTCTAAGCCTTTGTATTTGCTGTTGAAATCCCATTGATCCCTACCTAATCTGGATTTCTCTGTAGGACAGCAGGAGGAAGGTGTTGGGATGTCATGATGGTGAAATTCATGATGTTATTTATAGATGGCTTAAGATGGATTAATAAAAAATAAATAAAAATAATAATTAAAAAAAAACTATGGAAAAAATTGAGATATCTCATTCTGTTAGTAATTGCTGGCATTTTTTAAAAGCCTTACATTTTTATTCTGTCTTAGAATTTTAAATAGATCTCTAACCAGTTATTGACTGAATGAAAAATAAAACCAATTTTTTTTTTTTTTTTTCTTTTTTTACTGTATGCAGTTTATAAACAGATCATTAAAGCTGCATTTATTCTTCAAGAATCAGGTCACACATTTTCGATAGACTGTCATATCCAAAACATATATATGTTTTCAAGGTTAAATGGAAAAACATCACATAAAATTGCTCATGATAGAAGAAGAAAGAACAATTAATGTGTTTGTATTTTTATATATATATATATATATGCAATCCTTTCTTGTGATCTTTGACTCTCTATCAGTAAATATATTCAACAATTTGCTATTATTGAATAGTTTGTTATTATTTTCCATAAAATTATTTGAGAACTTTAGTTGTATGTATTATTTTTAAGTAGTTTACTATTAAATGTTTGATGAATGCTGCAATGATGCATAAAATCACCGGTTATTGTTTTTGCTTATTTTTTGAACTATAATCATTTTAAAAAATAATGTTTCTGGTAGCAATACATTTGTGATTATTTTTAAATGTTATTTCCCTAAGAATTGTTCTGCAGTTAAAAGTTAAATCTTTATTTTAGCACACTTCATTCAAAATAATTAATTTTAGATTTAGAAATTTAGATTCTCAGAGCATAACCTCTCTGCCAGCATTCATCACAGTGAAAAGAATTTTCTTCTTTATTCAAGTCCTTGTAAAGCTCATCTGCAAGACAGACCTTTTGCCATGTTTGGGTAGTAGAACTTCTTATGATTTGTAAGTTTATATGAAGAATCCTTATGATATAGCTACATTAACTATATTAAGCAGCAGACCCTGAGCTCTGACAGAAGCATTCATTTGTTGGTTCAACTACAATACACAGGCTTTGTACAGCAATATGAACAAGCAATATTTTATTTATTTATTTATTTATTTATTTATTTTCCCTTCATGGCAGTGGTGAAAGTGTTAGCTTGAAACTCAAATAACCTCCAAAAGTGCCAATTATATTTTTAGTTTTTATGATGTCTATGCTTCCGCAACAATAGCAGGACTGAAAACTCATCTGTGAAGTTAACACTGACAAATATGTAGTCCCTAGAAAATGATACTGATCCAGTTCAGGACCAAATATTGATATAGTGAAGAACCATTCCAATTAACAGTTAGAACCCTTACTCTGAGATGTGGTACTTTGAGCACTTGCAGTCTTAAAATAATGTAACATATAACATAACATGACATAACATGACATCTAACAAAACAAACATGACATCACATGACATAAAAAAACAAACAAAACAAAAATCCGATTACTTCTTAAAAGAAGGTGCAAAAGTAAATTGTCTAGGTTACTATGATAATTGCTGAGTAGTGTTCTATGGCTTGTACTTTTCTGATTATTGTTTTTTAAATGTTTGGCATTTTCTCATTTCAAAAAGCATGGATTTCCTGCAGCTATAATCAACATATATCCAGTGCCCTCAGCAGACATACATTAGTTGATACTAAATGAAGATCTGGTACAAAGAAACTAGATGTCTTTAGACCATTAAAAATCTCCTAATCCATTCATTGATGTGTGATTGCATTGTTTCTACCTTGTAGCCATTTCAGAAGTACCTGCACTAAATTTACATTTAATATTAATATTAATTCAATTTTTAAATGAAGTAGAATGTTTTCTTTTCCTCAAAATATAGTGCATAGCCAAGAACAAGTGAGCTCCAGTGAAAATCTAGTGATTAGTCAAATTCTGAATACTTCCATGGCAAGAATTGATCCAGCTCAGTTCTATGCATGTTGCCTTCTTAAGGGCTTCAGAAACTATTTTTCCACAAAATATTATTCAGTGAAAATCTGAACTGACCTAATATAAATCTTATTTTCTGAGTCAAGCATAATAGTAAAGACAATGTTCCTGAATTTAGACAATAAAATGGTTTAATTTAGAAAATAAGATGGTTTAAGAACTACTTATTTATGGTGCAGTCATAAATGTAAATGCATATATATTTGTAAGTGAAGTACGCATAAAATTGATTTAGCTAGAGAACATGGAAGAAAACATGAAATCATAGAGATGTTTTTTTTTTATTATTTTATTTTATTTTATTTTCCAACCCCTTACAGCTCTATCAAATCATACAAAAGAGAAAAGAAGTCTTAAAACAAAAATTGCACTTGTAAATTTATACTATTTTCTTCAATGATTGCTGTTATTTCTTATCTTGATTGAAGTATTTTCATCATTTTATTTTAAGGGATATAGGTAGCTTCTATGGGATTTTACAAAGTGTCTTCGGCTGTTGTAGAGAATAGGATTTTGAATTCAGTGAAATATAGCAGTGGGCAGAGGCATTTTTTGTTTGTTTGTTTGTTTGTGACCCATCACTCATGGAAGTTATAGGTATCACATGATAGCTTCTTTTATCTGAGATGCGGCCATGTAAGTTTTAGCATGTCAACAAACAAACAAACACACAAAACTGGTTGCAATTTGTCACTCCACTGAGAGGTACACCAACTGTCAAAAAATGCGGTCTTTTACTAATGTGATACAGCACTATATTTACTATATCTGAACTACAATTGCCCAAAATTTTATCTCTCAAAAATACTACATAGGAAATGGAAATGATTACAGAATTTCTTGTTCTTCTACCATATATATCTATGTTTGGAATATATATATATATGTATATATATAATATATACATATGTAATATATATATATATATAGTAATATATAGTAATATATATAGTAATATATATAGTAATATATATATATATGTATATAAAATATATATATGTCAGTAGCTATGGAACTACATGACTGCCTAACTGAAACATATGGCAGACAAGTTATATAAGTAAAAACCATATTTACACATAGATATGGGATAAAAATGGTTCATGATTTTTAGCGATCTAGATATAGAACTGTATGCCTGGTCAGACTACTTATATTAATTCACTACATGTACAAAACTTCATCATGAATAAGGGACTGTGAGCTGGTCCTATAGCAAAAAGCAGAACTGAGCCATAGGTTTTAAATTTACTTTTTATGAAGTTTTGACTGTGAAAAATTGTGATGCAGAAATTCAAAGTATCTTTTCACATTTTCCTCAAAACTTCTTCCCCAAGGAAAAATAATAATAATAATAATAATAATAAATAAAATCCTAGCAAACTGTTCATCACAGCTTAAAAATCTGTGTAAAAGGACTCATCCGAATCCATAGTTTAAGACTAAGCTCACTCTTCTTCACTGTTACTGCTAATGTAGCTGGCATGGCTTTGCCATGTTTGCTGTAACTCAGACAGGAGGGACATAAGAAATCAGAACAAATTAAGGAGGAAAAGAATTCTTCAGGATACTTAAAAGAATAAAGGTAATGCTCATTTATTACTTAATTTATCAATAGGAAACTCATATAAGAAAAAACTTTTTTTTTTTTTTTTTAAGATTTCTGTATACAGAAGAAATTTAAGAATGTTTATTTTTTTTCTTGTCCAGTATTTTTGCTAAACTTAACTTTTTGAAGTTAAGATAATTCAGCTTGTTTCCCTGGTTCATATTTATTATTTTTATGTGCTCTAATACCTGACTGTTTAATTCCCACCAGCATTTGTTGTAGTTGTTGTTTGTTTGTTTGTTTTTGTAAAACCCAAATTCTAACGACTTGCATTTTCTTTGGTAAAAATAATATTGTTTTGTGATTTCATCTAAAGTAAGTAACATTATAACAGTTATGTCTTGCATAGGAGTTTCATTTTTTTCTGTCATTTGGAAGTGTTGCTCAAGTCTTCATCTTTCAATTTTTCAACTGTTTTGACGTTATTTCCATTTACATAAGTTCTACTGATGCCTCTTTTTCCTGGAGTAGCTTAGTGTTAGCCAGAAGACACTTAAATATCTTCTGATTTTGATATCTTCTGATACTTAAATATCTTCTTGATTAGGTTCTTCATTCATTTAACTGGTGTTTCCAGAACATTTTGATTTCACAATATGTAAATTTATTCTAACATAAAATGTAAACAGCCCTCTCCTTTTGTTTGTATATATTTGTTTGTGTTTGTTTGAGGCTAGAAGGATTCAACACCTTGTTTCCTATTAAAGCGAGTCAATTCATTGTTTCATGTTTTCTCAGTGAGCATCCTGTACAAGACATGTAAAAGTCTTCTGCATAGGTACAGAAGAATTGAAATATATTCACTGAAATATACTGTTCAACTATTTTTGCCTTTGTCTTATTTATTAAATTATTTTATTACTTATTTAAATAATATAAAAATAAATTAGTCTTTCTTTCTAGTGTTGGTCATGGTACGAGATAAAGTATAGAATCTTGTATTTCTGCTGTCCATGCTGTACTTTTTCTCGTAAAAGCTTAATATGTTTCCTACATGCACACTCTATGTTATCTCTCAGTTCAAATTTACCAATGAAAATGCAAAAATATATATCATGTTAGGCCCAGAGGTGGCAATATTCTTTTCTGTACTCATTACTATTAGTAGTTATGAGAATTATGTACATGTGAGACAAAAGAAAGCTAGAAGGCATTTTTTCCATATTCACAGAGGTATTTCTATTGTTACACATGGGACAGATGAGGAGTTGAATTGGTTAGAAGATTCATGAATATTTTTTAATATGGTAATGTAAATAAAATAGTATTTTTATTTTGTACAAAATACCACTGAACACCTATGTGTGTGATAATTTTATCTGAATGGTTCTGTACCTCTTTGAAAATCTCTTTGAAAATCAAAACCTCTTTGAAACTTTGTGTGGTTCATCTCAGATCTAAAATTCTACGTTCCTTGCATGATTATAGACCTGTACATCAAAGTAAAGGAGAACTGGTATCCTCATTTTATTCTGCTACCCTAAAGGACCAAAAATTAGTATCTGGAAGTAGAATGGTAAGAAGAAAACTGCAAATGCTTGGGGGAAAAAAAAAAAAAAAAAAAAAATGCTACAGGAAAGATAACACTATGTTATAATTTGTTATAATTACCATGAATGTCTTTCCTAACATATACCGGAGAACAAGTATTAAAGTAATACTTGTTCATTGTTTAGAAGTGTAATTTGAAGACTCTCTTAACTTTGTCAAAACAAAATCAATCCACAGACACTTCTCAATTAAAACTTTGTCTAATTGTTAAAGCAATCAAACTCTTTGAAAATCTAAATAAAAAGAAAGTAAAACCTAAAGACATGTACTTAGAGAATTTCATTTTCTATAACTAAAAAAGGAATTTAGGCAAGAAATATAGACTGAGGTCATTTTTAGTAAACACCAACTCCAGAAAATAAATAAATAAATAGGTCTGGACCCCTGTGTCTATGAGATGAGGTCTGTGAACAGGACTAGAAAAATAGGAAAACACTTTATTAAAATGATGTTTTGCCCTTTTTTTTTTTTTTTTTTTTTTTTTTTTTGGAACATGGTGATTTTCCTTTAGGTTAGCCTTCCAAAAGACTACCAGTGTAGGTAATATAACTTAAATTCTATTAAAAAATTACTCAGCCTTGCCCATGTTTAATTCCAGATGGGAAATCTTCTCAGAAGAAGTAGCCAGACATTGGAACGTGTTACCCAGGGAAATGGTTGTGTCACCTCCCTGGAGGTGTTCAAGGAAAGGTTGGATGTGGTGCTTAGAATATGGTTTATTAGGTGACAGTGACAGTAGAGTGATGGTTAGACCAGATGATCTTGAAGGTGTTTTCCAACCCTAATGATTCTATGATTCTTTGATTCTTGTACACACAATTTTTACTTTTGTTATCATGGACAGAAGTCAATGTGATGCTGTTAAAGAGGCATTAAACTGAAAAACAGTTCCTAATGTATATACAGAAACACTATTTCATATCATGCTTTTCAAGATTCGTTTTCAAGCTTTTCAAATTCCTTACATGAATTTGTCTCCTTATTTTGCACAATGTGTGATAAAACTTCAGCATTTACTACCAGCTAGTGGCTGCTCAGCATGCTCCTATAAGCATGCTTTTAACTTTGACAAACTTTGTTCCTCTAAACCTGGATACTTTGGCATTTTGCATTTCTTTAATTCCTCATTTTGACTGTTATCTGTGATAATAATGCAGATATTACTCAATTTGCTTACCCATATGAATTACTTGGCCAATGTAAAAACTCCTTAAATTGCCTTCACTGGTATTTAAGAGCATGCTGTCTGAGCAGACTGACTTACATTGATAGGTCTCACTTTGATACAACATTTCTGAATACAGACAGGTAATGTTAAAAGACATAGGAGCTCTTCACTGAAAAGTTTTAAGATAAATCTGTGGATGTTGTGAAACTATTTCAGTCATATAAATCTTTGAAACTTGAAACATTAGAAGCATTTTCAGTTCAATAAATTGTTTATTAAACTCAAATACAATATCAAATAAAAATTCAAGTTGCATAGGCTTTACAGGTACTACAGCATGGCTTATCTGGACATCAAGGGAGCAAAGAGCAGTCTCACTTGTTTTGACAGCAGTAAATTCCCACATTCTTTAAAATTGGATTATCCTTTAGGTAGTACCCACAGAAATACCACAGTGAAAAAATACACATATCCAAGTGTTAGTGAAATATTCTTGCTGATTCAGTCAAAAGTTTCAACACAGCCTCTATCAGTCTTTCTGTCTTGAACTTTTCTGCTGTCATTTACAACCAATATATGTGAAGACTTTCATCATAAATTAATGGCAACAACAATTTTTTCCTTGGAGACTTTATAAAGTATCTGAATCTTGTTCTTCTTTTGACAGTTTCTGAGAAATAGGGAGGAAAAAAAAAGAGGATGCAATTTCTTCTTTCTGAAAGTCCATTAACTGCTGTTTCAGTTTCTCAGGTCAGTGAGTGCATGAAGCGAATATTCTCATGACCCCATCTCATTACTTTATATGAAACACTGAGATGAAAGTCATTTTTAACCCAGGGGCTTGACTCCAGCAGAGTTCTGACTGCCTAAATTGTTCTTTATATGGATGAGAGGGCACTGATCTCTTCACAGGATGTCCTCAATGTAATCATCTGTTATGGGACCATCTCTTCTACTTCAGCAGTTAAATATGAAGATAGTCTATGCATCTTTGTGCCACCCATGCCCCCATGTCTTCCCTTGCTTGTATCAAATTTAGTCTTTGTTTTTTAGTTCAGCAGAATTCCAGAGATTGAAGCATATCAGTCTCAGTTCTGAACCTGAAGTTTTCTAAAACATTTTTTCAGCCTATGAAGGAAGATTTGCTTGTAGGTGTAGAAAAAATGAGCATTAATTGTATGTAGTGTGCACTCATTTATGTCCACAGCACAACAGTTCATTCAAAATCTGTGTGGCTGGGATAAGAGCCTACTATAAAGCCATTGTGTTAAGGAACCCTAATAAGGATATTCAATATTCAGTTTTCTAAAGTGGGTTAAAATACATATTTTTAACTTATTTAAAAAGAATAGTTGAATGGGATATGAAACTTCATATTAACAGAGGGGGAAGAAAAAACAGATTTTCATTTTTCTCTTAATACCTGCAATTTTCTGACCTCCTTTTGTTCCATGACCATAGCAAATTTTGACCGCATGAGACATTTCATTCCCTTTATCTATCATGCCAAGAAATGCTAGAGATTTTATGTATGCTTGAGGTGACTAAAAAACATTTCAGAAATGTTAATTAACACTTTCTATTAAGGTCATAGATAGAAATTCAATGAAAATCCTAAAGAAAGATCATCTAAAGAAATCTACTCTGGCTATATAATATAGAAGTTGAGTAAACATCAAGCACAGCACTTCTTGCTGGTAAATGGCAATGGTTGTCCTACTCTACACTGTGCTAGTGCTTTCTTTCTTTCTCTTTCCCTCTCTCTCTCTCTCTCTTCCTTCCTTCCCAGTCTTCCAGTTAAATCACAACATTGAAAAAGAAGTGATAGAAAACAAAAAGAGCAGCCAAGTACCAAGTATCTGTTTTCCACAAATATCTAATTTCCAGACAATGCAAGTTCAGAAGTTTCTACATGTGAATGGATTTTTTTTTTTTTAAGTCTCTGCTGTTAAGATTTTACTATTCAGTCGTTCCTAAGAAAAAGGCTTAGTAGCAGATGTCACAGATTTTGATATATAAACATTCAATAAGTCTCAGAAAATGTGGCCAGCCAAAGATTAATGCTGGTATTGTGTCATCTCTTCACTCTGTAAAATAGGCAATTCTCATTAAGTTAACTTTTTGGTTAGAGGTACAATTTTGTCCTGAAGAAAAACATGCAGGAATAATTTATAAATTTTCTCAACTCTTCCACATTTTATGAAAAAAATATTACAGAGTATTATTGTTTTAACACAGAATAGGGTAGAGTAAGAGTAATACTTGTGTTCTCTCTCCTTGCACACTGCTATGACGTGACAACCTAACAAATTGTTAGGAAAGGAAATATAAACTAAGTAATAAAAATCAGAATCCATGTAAATTTATTAAAGTACAACTAACATGAGTCACATAGATTAGTACAATTTATGGAAGTGTTCCAACTTACTAATGTGAAATTTAGAAATAAGGTTTTCTCCTTTTGCAAGTCTTGAGACATTCTAAGCCACTCTGCTTAGAATTGAGTGGCTCAAATTCCATAAGATAGACTGGAAAAAATAACTTTAGCTTACCAGAACTCCTATAAAAGCATATATCTTCTTATCGGAAGATCTAAAAGAAACAAATTACTTTATCAGTAAGTGCTACAAATTATCATATTTAAAAAAAATGTTTATGGCAAGCTTATGTTACGTTATATCCATAATTCTGTATCAGGTAAACATTGATACTACAAAATCAATTATCCAGAATTTAAGGAAGGCTAATTTCATGATTGTCTTTGTAGATTTAAAATATACTTTTCTGTGTACACCATGAAACATCCTATGTTGTTCAAAGAACTATGTCTCATTTGGCAATGATCCGTTCTTAATTATTTCCTTTTATCAGTGTTACAGCCTAAGGACTTCCAACCAACTATTTAAAACATACACTAAGTTTAAATATATATATAATTTTCCTCTTATGTCTTTACAGCACTTTGACATGCTGAAAACATGTTCTACTGGATTCCACTGTAGCAATAACTAGTAAAAATCTCACTCTTCATGTCTTACACTGAATGCTTAGAAAATATTATAAGTGTGACTTCACTGGGGAAAAAAAGGCACTAACTAATCATATGTTTCCTATATCAGTCATTTGTAAAGTTCATATTGTTATCTCTATGACAGAGGATCACAGATCTTCAAGATCTTCAAGCTAAGGACTGATTTATATTATGTTGCAGGTTACCATATGTCTCTTTAAATTGTAAAGGTCCATTCCATGTCTTTTTTCCACTAGTTAAAGTTTGGTATATATAAACAACTGAAAACAACTTATTACTGTGAAGTGCTGGAAAATTTTAATTAAAGCTACCATGTCATTCATATGTCAGTCCATGTGAAAAGCTGGTGTATGTTCATATATGTCTAAAACAAATACTGTGCATCAGCTTACACTCCACTTACTATTTTGAGTAGAAACAATATAGTTCTTTATCTGCCACATGAAGGGGGAGGGGAGGGGGTCTCAGAGGGGATTGGCTTATGTTTTTTAACTACCATCTTGGACTGATATCCCAAGGGATGGGAGCAGATGGCTAACAAGTGGAGCAATCAAAATTTATTAACCTGGAGGATGTCTAATCCAAACAGAAATAACCTGTCACAGAAGCTAAAAATCCCCAAAGTCCTTCTCCTAGAAGAACATAGGTCTAAGCAGCTGGACTTCTTACGAGGCTTGAAGTCACTATGCAAATTCACATGGAAGTTGATTAATAGAGAGAAATTTTAGGAGCAGAAATTTGCAAAATAAGCCCTCTCTCATATGGAATTAACACATGGAGGTGTAAATGGAACCAATTGTATGGCTGTATGAAAAAGAGAAGATCTCTGAAAAACATGATAAAATATTCAGGAACATGCTGATGAGCTTTGCTTTCTGTCTGTTAATAGAGAGTGAAAGTCTTGAGAGATGTCTGTGAATCTTTTAGCTCCACTGTTATGAGAAAACAAGAAGGAATAAAAGATGATGGAAGAGAGATGGTCCATAATTTCAATGGGTGAGTACAGAAAGAAAACAAAAAAAACAACACTGAAAAGGATTGAAAGAGTACTCTTATTTCAGGACATGTGGGGATCTTATCTAAGACTTCCAATGTAAGTATTTGCTTTCTTCATATGTTCCCAGAAACTCAGAATCAGATAAAGTCATAGAATCATAAAAGGCTGGAAAAGACCTCCAAGGTCATCTTACCCAATAATCCCTCTACCAACAATATCACTCATTAAACCATGTCCCTAAGCACCACATTCAATATTTCCTTAAACACTCCCAGAAACAGGGACTCCATCACTTGCTGGGCTCCATAACCTGTTCCAATGTCTAACTACTCTTTCTGAGAAGAAATGTCTAATTTACAACCTAAACCTCCCCTGGCATAATTTGAGGCTGTTCCCTCTAGTCATAAAATCATAGAATTATAGAATATCCTGAGTTGGAAGGGACCCACAAGGACCATTGAGTCCAACTCCTGACTCCACACAGGTCTACCCAAAAATTTAGACCATATGACTAAGAGCACAGTTCAAATGCTTCTCAAACTCTGAATGGCTTGGTGCCATGACTACATCCCTGGGGAGTCTCTTCCAGTGTGTGACAATGCTCTCATTGAAGAGCCTCTTCCCGATATCCAGCCTGAAAATTCCCTGTCACAGTTTGACACTATTCTCTTGGGTCTTATCACTGGTCACTAAAGAGAATAGATTGGCACCTGCCTCTCCACTTTCCCTCATGAGGAAACTGTAGACCACAAAGAGGTCTCCACTCAGCCTCCTCTTCTCCAGGCTGAAAAGAGCAACTGACCTCAGCTGCTCCTTGTATGTCTTCCCCTCTAGGCCCTTCACCATCTTCGTTGCCCTCCTCTGGACACTCTCCAACAGTTTCAAGTCCTTTTTGGACTGTGGTGCCCAGAACTGCACACAGGACTCGAGGAGAGGCCGCACCAGTGCAGAGTAGAGCAGGACAATCACTTCCCTCGACCGACTAGCAATGCCGTGCTTGATGCACCCCAGGATACGGTTGGCCCTCCTGGCTGCCAGGGCACACTGCTGGCTCATATTCAACTTGCTGTCAGCCACAACCCCCAGATCCCTCTCTGCGGGGCTGCTCTCCAGCATCTCGTTGCCCAGTCTGTACGTATAGCCAGGGTTGCCCCGTCCCAGGTGCAGGACCCGGCACTTGCTTTTGTTAAACTTCATGCGGTTGGTGATCACCCAGCTCTCCAATCTCTTCAGCTCCCTCTGCAAGGCCTTTCCACCCTCAGCCGAGCCTACAACTCCTCCAAGTTTGGTGTCGTCAGCAAATTTGCTCAGAACGCCTTCTAGTCCTACATCCAAATCATTTATAAAAGCATTGAAGAGCACTGGCCCTAAAATGGAGCCTTGAGGGACCCCACTAGTGACCATCTGCCAGCCCGATGTGGCCCCATTTGCTACAACCCTTTGAGCCCTGCCCGCCAGCCAATTGCTCACCCATCGTGTGGTGTTTTTGTTTAGCTGTATGCTGGTCATTTTGTCCAGTAGGATCCCATGGGAAACCGTGTCTAAAGCTTTGCTGAAGTCCAAAAAGATCACATCAGCTGGTTTCCCTTGATCGACTAGATGGGTGATTTGTTAGGCAGGACCTACCCCTGACGAACCCGTGTTGGCTGCATTGTCCCCCACGTGCGCTTCAATAACTTCAAGGATCATCTTCTCCATAATTTTACCAGGCACTGACGTGAGACTGACAGGCCTGTAATTGCAAAGGTCTTCTTTCTGACCCTTCTTGAAAATTGGCACAACATTTGCCAGCTTCCAGTCTACCGGGACCTCTCCAAATTCCCAGGATCATTGAAAAATAATTGAAAAATAATTTGAAATAAAATTATATCTTTCTACCTTGTCCGCTACTGGCAGACTTGGAAGAAAAAGCTGTTAATATTAACAAGTAATGTTTTCTTAGGACATTTCACCAACTATGTAATATTTAGGAGTAACCAGACTACAAATGAAAGGGAAGATGAAACAGTAGAAGGTACTTGCGTGGCCTTGATTTACATGGCAATTGACAACCACCACAATCTGCAATGCTTTAGAAGTGCCTTACACCATTCCCCCCGAGACAGAAAAAGGGGATTCCCATCTTATTTCAGGGGAGTGCAATCCCTCTCAACATAGGACAGACAGCCCGAGGCACGCTACTGAGTACTGGAAACCTGACAACTAGGCAGCAGCAAACTCCACTGAAAAGGGAGGGTGAGTCTCTTTGGATCTTCACGTAACAGAAATGAAAGTCAGATTTTAGCCCTAAGCAACTGTTTTTAGAGGCAGCCTGGGAAGTGATTCTTTTTAACCCAGGGTCCATTTCAGCATCTTCAAAGCTAAAGAAATGGTTGGCTGCTCTGTTGAATTGTGTTCCAGGCAGAAAATCTCACGTTCCTAGTAACATGAAGAGCTTAATGTCTTCCTTTGGTCCTCCAGATGAGTTTTGGATTCAAACATATCCCCTCCAAGATGAACAGCTACTTTTACTTTGTGGGGCTCATGTTCTGCCTAAAAGATTGGTAGCTTCCAACTTCTTCATGTCTCCTCTCAATGAAGGGAGGAGGATGTATAGAAAGGCAGGACAACTTCCAAAACTACATTGCATTGCCACAACACTACTTCAACATATTCCTGTCAGTGCAAATACTCCTTAGCAAACCACCAGCACAGATAAGACATTAGGGTGGAAGTGTGTGGAGCGCACGGTTTAATACTTTTCCGCATACGTCCAACGTTAGGAGCCAGTCAAGCAGAGATGAGAGCTTGAGATGCCAAGTGTGACTCAGGATATGCTGAGCACAACAGAACTTGGTCTCCAGGAGAGGCCTTGCATAGAAATGATATTGTCAGTGGCAAGCTGACTTTTGAAGCGACCTGATGTGGAAAGCTCTACCAAAGTATTCCCCGTCTTCTGTATTAAGTCGCACAGGCTTGATTGAGAGCTTATTTGTGGGGACCAGGACTGACTGCCTGTTGAAGAAGTGAATTTTTCAGAGAACCCCTTTCCCATTTTTATATTTTATTTTTTTATTCCTTGCAACTCACTTTCGCGTGCCTGTAGCGACCTGGTAGCTTTTCTGTCCCTTTTTCTCATGTCCTCTCCACAGTCACATCATTTAAACCACAGGTGGCATGGCATATGTACTCACTCTGTCACTTTCCTTGCACAGAAGGACGCTTACCCCTGGCAGATGAGACACTGGTTTGTTCAGGTGCCGAGGAAGATCTACGCTCTTTATGTTGGTGATCTCTTCAGAACACATCTCCACAGTCCAGACACAGGCCTGAAGGGAAGAGGACACACTTTCTTCGTCCTGCTTTGGACTTGCGTTTTGTGAAAAGAGGATTGCTTTTATGAATAGCACATTCTCACCATTTCCACTTAGTGGAAGTGACCATCATGCCACCAGTATCTATCCCAATCTCTTTCTACTTACCTCACGGCAAAATTTGAATTCAAGTTAGGGCACCTTTTCCACACAGCCTGTTGTTCAATCTTAACAAATCCTTAAGGACATCCAAAGTCAGGCTTACCTGTATGCACTAGAGCTTCTGAGGTTGTTGGTTGTTTTTCTTAGGGCTGGGAAGGGAGCTTAGCATCCATGCAAGTAACTTGACTGAAAACAAACAAGGTGAAGGAAGTATTCAAACTCCTCAACGTTAAACAACCGTAGAAGCCAGGAACACTTACATGCTGGCTTCTGAACTTGAGTCACTTCCAAACTGCTTCGCAGAGAAGTAGTACCACCAGGGTTCTGCCATACTGAGAAGGCACACCCAACGTACCTAGCTCAGAGAGTCTCTAAAACTATTTCACAGAGATGGTAGAAAACATGAAGAAAAAGCAGCCTCCTGGGGAGCACTGAGCCCATTTCACCACAAGAGAAAAACACCTTAGACAACCCAAGCCTCAAACTCCCCTGGAGGAGGCAATTTCCCCCCCTCCAGCTCCTCATGCTTCCTATATAGCAAAGGTCAAATGATCCACACCTGGCAGATTTCACTTAACAAGGGTGGAGCCAAGAGACCTTGTGGAATAGGCTCATCTACCTGGCTTCAATGTTTTAAGGTTGATTGCTCCTTATCACTAGTAGAAACAACCTGGCAAGGGGCTTAGTGGTTAGAGTTGACCTAATGAATTAACTGCAAAAGGTGCACAAGGGTCATATTTCTGTCAGTCATTCTGTGAGGAAAATTAGTAGAGAGCCTGTTCAATAATAATAATTAAAGAAATAAATAAAAGAAAAATGAAAATGACCTTAAAGACAAAATGGCCATCATAGATTTTCATCTGTCTAGTCATGACAGATAAAGAAAGGAGCAATCAGAATTCCTATTCTTGTCATGAATGTTATTTAAATTTGCTTTTCTGAGATCTCTTCTTTATGCAGGACTTTCCAAAATCTAGCCCCATGACCTCTGACTACAGCATTTATAGAATGATAGAATCATAGAATATCCTGAGTTGGAAGGGACCCATAAGGATCATCAGGTCCAACTCCTGGCACCGCACAGGTCTACCCAAAATTGTAGACCATGTGACTAACTGCACAGTCCAATCGCTTCTTAAATACAGACTGGCTTGGTGCTGTGACTACTTCCCTGGGGAGCCTGCTCCAGTGTGCGACCACGCTCTTGGTGAAGAACCTCTTCCTGATAGCCAGCCTAAACCTCCCCTGCCTCAGTTTAACACCGTTCCCGCAGTGATGACAGAGAATAGGTCAGAGCCTGCCTCTCCACTCCCCCTTGCGAGGAACTTGTAGACTGCGATGAGGTCTGCCCTCAGCCTCCTCTTCTCCAGGCTGAACAGGCCCAGTGACCTCAGCCGCTCCTTGTATGTCTTCCCCTCTAGGCCCTTCACCATCTTCGTTGCCCTCCTCTGGACACTCTCCAACAGTTTCAAGTCCTTTTTGGACTGTGGTGCCCAGAACTGCACACAGGACTCGAGGAGAGGCCGCACCAGTGCAGAGTAGAGCAGGACAATCACTTCCCTCGACCGACTAGCAATGCCGTGCTTGATGCACCCCAGGATACGGTTGGCCCTCCTGGCTGCCAGGGCACACTGCTGGCTCATATTCAACTTGCTGTCAGCCACAACCCCCAGATCCCTCTCTGCGGGGCTGCTCTCCAGCATCTCGTTGCCCAGTCTGTACGTATAGCCAGGGTTGCCCCGTCCCAGGTGCAGGACCCGGCACTTGCTTTTGTTAAACTTCATGCGGTTGGTGATCACCCAGCTCTTCAAACTGTCCACTTCCGTCCTCTGGCATTGCTAGTCAGTCAAGGGAAGTGATTGTCCCGCTCTACTCTGCGCTGGTGTGGCTTCACCTTGAGTACTGTGTGTAGTTCTGGGCACCACAGTGAAAAAAGGACATTAAGCTGTTGGAAAGTGTTCAGAGGAGGGCGACGAAGATGGTGAAGGGCCTAGAGAGGAAGACATGAGTAGCCGCTGAGGTCACTGGGCCTCTTCAGCCTGGAGGAGAGGAGGCTGAGGGGAGACCTCATCGTGCTTCCTCACGAGGGGGAGTGGAGAGGCAGGAGATTGGACTGTGCACTTGGTCACATGGTCTAAACTTTTGGGTAGACCTGTGCGGTACCAGGAGTTGGACTTGATGATCCTTATGGGTCCCTTCCAACTCAGGATATTCTATGATCTCTCTGCAAGGCCTTTCCACCCTCAGAGTCAACAGCTCCTCCCAGTTTAGTATCATCAGCAAGTTTGCTCAAAACACATTCTTGTCTATATCGAAAGCTTTTATAAAAACATTGAAAAGAACTCACCCTAAAATGGAGCCCTGGGGGACCCCGCTGGTGACTGGCCACCAGCCTCATTTGGGTCTATTTACCATAATTATTTGAGTCCTGCTTGTCAGTCAATTATTCACCCATCATATTATATTTTTGTCTAGCTGTATGCTGGACATTTTATCCAGTAGGATCCTGTGGGAAACTGTGTCAAAAACTTTACTGAAATAAATAAATAAATATATATATATATATCAGCTGGTTTCCTTTTATTGACTAGTTGGGTGATCTTATCATAAGAGGAAATTAGATTTGTTAAACAGGACCTACCCATTGTGAATCCATGTTGGCTGTGACCATTGTCCCCTAGGTGCCCTTCAGTAACTCCCAGGATAAGGCCTATCACTAGTTACCTATGAGAGGAGGCCAACATCCCAGTTCCCCACAACTTCCTTTCTGGTAACTGTAGAGAGCAATAAGGTCTCCCCTGAGCCTCCTCTTCTCCAGACTAAACAACCCCAGTTCTCTCAGCCGGTCCTCATAAGACTTGTGTTCCAGACCCTTCACCAGCTTTGTAGCCCTTCTCTGGACATGCTCCATGGTTTCAATATCCTTCTTGTACTGAGGGGCCCAAAGCAGAAACCAATACTTGAGGTGCGGCCTCACCAAAGCAGTGTGGAGGATGATCACTTCCCTGGTCCTACTGCCTACACTACTCCTGATACAAGCCAGAATGCTGTTGACCTTCTTGGCCACCTGGGCACACTGCCGGCTCATGTTCAGGAGAGCATCAGTCAGCATCCCCAGGCTCTTTTCCTCTGCACAGCTCTCCAGCCACTCTCCCCCAGGTCTGTAGCACTGCATGGGGTTGTTGTGGCCAAAGTGCAGCACCCAGCACTCAGCCATGTTGAACCTCATCCCACTGGCTTCTGCCCATCAACCCATCCTGTCCAGGTCCCTCTGCAGGGCCTTCCTACCCTCCAGCAGATTGACACTTCCCCCCAGCTTGGTGTCATCTGTAAACTTACTGAGGGTACGCTCAATTCCCTCATCCAAATCATCAATAAAGATATTAAAGAGGAGAGGCCCCAACACCGACCCCTGGGGAACACCACTGGTGACCGGTCACCAGCTGGAATTCACTCTGTTCACCACTACTCTCTGGGGCTGGCCATCCAGCCAGTTTTTAACCCAGTAAAGGGTGTACCTGTCCAAGCCGTGGGCTTCCAGCTTCTCCAGGAGAATACTTTGGGAGACAGAGTCAAAGGGCCTTGCTGAAGTCTAGGTAGACTACGTCAACAGCCTTTCCCTCATCTACCAGCAGGTCACCCGGTCATAGAAGAAGATGAGGTTTGTCAGGCAGGACTTGCCTCTCATGAACCCATGCTGATTGGGCCTGATCCCCTGGTTGTCCCACATATGCTGCATGATTGCATTCAAAATGACCTGTTCCATCACCTTTCCTGGCACCGAGGTCAGGCTGATAGGCCTGTAGTTCCCCCGGTCCTCCTTATGACCCTTCTTATAGATGGGCCTCACATTAGCAAGTCTCCAGTCATCTGGGACCTCTCCAGATGACCATGACCACTGACAGATGATGGAAAGCAGCCCAGCACTCACATCTGCCAACTCCCTCAGCACCCTCAGGTGGATTCCATCTAGCCCTATGGACTTTGAGAGTCCAGGTAGAGCAGCAAGTCTCTAACTGTTGCCACCTGAACTGTGGAAGGGTTCTTCTGCTCTCCATCCCAGACTTCCAGGTTGGGAGGCTGAGTACTCTGAGAATAACTGGTCTGGCCAGTGACGAAGATGTAAAGAAGGCAATAAGAACATTAGCTTTTTCCTTATCCTCAGTAGTCATGTTCCCCCAGCGTCGAGTAAAGGATAGAGATTCTTGGCCCTTGTCTTAATATATTAATATATTTTTTTAAAAACATTTTTTTATTATCTTTGACCATTGTGGCTAGTTTGAGCTTTGGCCTTCCTGATTTTTTCTCTGCACATGCTGGCAACATTCTTGTACTCTCCCCGAGTAGTCTGCCCCTTCTCCCACAGGACATAAATTCTTTTTCTCCAGGAGACTCAGCAAAAGTTCCCTGTTCAGCAAAGCTAGTCTTCCCTGCCAGACCATCTTATGGTACATGGGGACAGTCTGTTACTGTGCCTTTAAGGCTTCCTCCCTGAGGTGCATACAGCCTTTCTGGATCCCTCTGCCCTTCAGGACTGATTCCCAAGAGACCCTCCCTACCAGTGTCCTGAACAATTCAAAGTCTGCCTTCCAGAAGTCCAAAGTAGCAGTTTTACTGATCCCCCTCCTGACTTCATCAAGAATAGAGAACTCTGCCATGTCATGGTCGCTCTACCCAAGACAACTCCCTACCACCACATCTCCCACCAGTCTTCTGTTAGTGAACAGCAGGTCTAGCGGGGCACCCCTTTTGGTAGGCTCACTAACCAGCTGTGAGTCAGGAAGCTGTCTTTCACACGCTCCAGGAACCTACTAGACTGCTTCCTCAGGGCTGTATTGTATTTCCAGCATATGTCTGGAAAGTTCCTGTCCCCCATGAGAACAAGTGGTGGTGACTGAGCGACTTCAGCCAATTGCTAATAGAACTCATCCATCTATTCTTCCTGGCTTGGTGGTCTATAACAGATCCTCAACAGGATGTCTGCCTTGTTGGCCAACCCCTCGACCCTTTTCCACAGGGACTCTACCTTATAATTTCCAACCCCAATCTCAACAACATCAAAACACTCTCTAATATAGAGAGCTATGCCACCGCCCCGTCTTAGTTGCCTATCCCTTCTGAAGAGTTTTTAGCTATCCATTGCAATGCTCCAGTAGTGGGAATGGTCCCACCACATTTCAGTGACAGGTGACTAGGTCATAATATGCCTGCCACACAATGGCTTCCAGCTCCTCCTGTTTGTTGCCAATGCTGCGTCCATTGGTGTAGATGCACTTGAGTCATGCCATTGCCCATACCCTCAACCCGGGAACTGCTCTCCAAGGCTCACCTCTATTGGACCTCATTTCCCCCTTATCCCCCTTCATACCTGCTTTAAAGCCCTCTCGATGAGCCATGCCAGCCCCCAAGCTAGAATCTGTTTCCCTCTTTGAGACAGGTGGGACCCATTGGCAGCCATCAGTCCAGGTGCCAAGTAAGCCTCCTCATGATCAAAAAACAAACAAACAAACAAAACAAAGAAAAACAACAACAACAACAACAACAACAACAAAAAACAATTCTTGCAACAGCACAAGCCTCTCAGCCATGTCTTAATCAGCTAGGCCTTCCAGGTCTGCTCAGTATCCCTCCCTACCACTGAAGGGATAGAGGAAAATACCACCTGTGCACCCACTCCATTCAGTTCCCAACATCCAGTGCTTGTGCTATGGTTTAAGAAGTTCATGCAGGCTGATAGCAACTGATGCTTCCTTCATGTTGTTTGCTTACTACAGATGTTATTGAAAGCTATATCCCATGTTTTCTTTTTCTTTTCCTGAGATTAAGTATCATGCCATAGTTACAGTGAAAATAAAACAAACAAAAACACATTCTGAAGAAAAAGTCCCAGGACATCAGCTACTTTTAAAGTGTATTGTTACAGTAATTGCACACTGATAATGACTAAAAAACAAAAAAGACTCATTTCAACTAGACTGTCCATGGAACATGGAAGTCTTGTCAAGATGAATGCCAGAAAGTGCCATCGGCACACAATAGTAACACACGGGATTAAACAGATACTGTAATTACATTACATTTCTGTATAATAATATCCCAAGCACATCTGGAACTGGCAGGATGATGAGACATCAAAATAGCCCATCAAACTTCCAGACATCTCCTTGACAGATGGGAAGAATCTCACAGAACATATAGTATGGCTCCTCTGAGACCAGAAACCAGCCCATCTGATGAAGGACTATTTTATTTTCAAAAAAAAATGGGCAATGCCTTTTGATTGACAAAGTTAGATAAGCTAATGCTAATTACTGGGATCAAAGTGAGGAAAATTTGCAACTGGGATTCTTAGACAGCTGAGGAAACACTGGTGTGCTCATCCACAGGGTGCATCCTTGAAAAAAAGAGGTGTGAAACATCCCAAAATCTCCTTCTAATGCTTTTCTTAACAAATAAAACCGCATAGATCTTGGTAGATCCATCATCTTTTCTGACATTGTCCTTATTGTAAACAGATTTCAAACACTTAAACCTTCTGAAATCCTAGACAATGTAGTAAAAATCTGGTCAGAGTCCTGGGCCCCAAGACAACTCCTGTTAGCAGCCAGTCACAAATATTGTTCCCAAAGCTCAGTACTGGGCCAGTTGTGTTTATTATTTTTATCATAGAATTACAGAATCATTCAAATTGGAAAAGGCCTCAAAGATCATCTAGTCCAGCCTTTAACCTAGTACTGACAAGTCCACCACTAAACCCATGCTATTAAGTTCTAAATCTAAACATTTCTTGAAGACCTATAGGGATGGATTCTCATGCACTTCCCCGGGCAGTCTATTCCAATGTTGTATAACTCATTCAGTAAATAATTTTTCCCTAATATCCAACCTAAACCTCGCCTGGCACAACATGAGGCCATTTCCCCTTATCTTATCACCTGGTGCTTGGGAGAAAAGCCCAATCCCCACCTCACTAAAAACTCCTTTAAGATAACTGCAGAGCATAAGGCCTCCACCTCCGCTTTTATTATTATTATTATTATTATATTATTATTTTTATTTCTAGGATAAACAACCCCAGATCCCTCAGCCACTCCTTGTAAGACTTGTTCTCTTTACCCTTCTGTATTTGAGGTGCAGCCTCACCAGAGATGAGCACAGAGACACAATCACTTCCCTGGTCCTGCTGGCCCTGATATTTCTGATACAAGACAATAAGCTATTGGCCTTCTTGGCCACCTGAGCACAATGCTGGCTATCGACCAATACCCCCAGTCCCTTTCTGCCAGACAGCTTTCAAGACGCTCTTCCCCCAGCCTGTGGCAATGCATGCTGTTTTTGTGCCCCAGGTGCAGGACCCAGTATTTAGCCTTGTTGAACTTCATAGAATTGGCCTTGATCCACTGTTCCAGCCTATCCAGATTCCCCTACAGAACCCTCCTAACCTCAAGCAGATCAACAATTGTGCCTAGCTTGGTGTCATCTGCAAACTTACTGAAGGTGCACTAGATCCCCTCATTCAGATGATTGATAAGAAGTACTGGTCCCAGTACTGGACCCTGGGGGACACCGCTAGTGACTAGTCTCCAGCGGGATTTAACACCATTCACAATGACGTTTTGGGCCTGGCCACCCATCCAGTTTTTAATCCAATGAAGCATACACCTGTCCAAGCCTTGAGAAACCAGCTTCTTCAGGAGAATGCTATCAGAAGTGGTGTCAAAAGCCTTACTGAAGTCTAGGTAGACCACATCCACTGCCTTTCCCTCAACCACTGAGCACATCGCCTTGTTGTAGAAGATCAGGTTTGTCAAACAGGACCTGCCTTTGATAAAACTATGCCGAGTGAGCCCGGTCACCTAGATGTCCTATAAGTGCTGTGTGATGACACTCAAAATAAACTGCTCCATGAGCTTCTCTGGCATCGAGGTCAAACTGACACGCCTATAGATTCCTGGATCCTTCTTCCAGCCCTTCTTGAAGATGTCATATTGCTAGACTTGAGTCAACTGTGACTTCCCCTGATAGCCAGGGCTGCTGATAAATGATGGAAAGTGGATTGGCAAGCACTTCCACCAGCTGCCTCAATACGCTTGGGTAGATCCCATCTGGACCCAAAAACCTGTATAGATCTAAGTGGAGTACAAGGTCATTAACCTTTTTCCTCGTGGATTATCATAGAATCATATAATGGTTTGGGTTGGAAGAGACCTTTAAAGATCATCTAGTTCCAACCCCCCCTGCCATGGGAAGGGACACCTTCCACTAGTTCAGGCTGCTCGAAGCCCCAGCCAACCTGACCTTGAACACTTACAAGGTTGGGGCATCCACAGCTTCCAAATAATTTCTTCCTTATATCTAATCTCCCTGCTTTTATTTTAAAGCCACTGCCCCTATCACTACACTTCCTGACAAAGAGCCCCTCCCCAACTTTCCTGTAGGCCTCCTTGAGGTACTGGGAGGCTGCTGTAAGGTCTCCCTGGAGACTTCTCCAGGATGAACAACCCCAACTGCCTCAGTCTGTCTTCAGCCCCTTGATCACCTTTGTGGACTTCCTCTGGACTCATTCTAATACTTCCATATCCTTCATGTGCTGGGGGTCCCAGAGCTGAACTCAGTAATAATGGTGGGATCTCACAAGAGCAGAGCAGGGCGGCAGAATCGCCTCCCTCAACCTTCTGGCTACACTTCTTTTGATGCAGCCCAAAATACAGTCAGGGTTCTCAGCTGCAAGAGCATATTGCCTGCTCATGTTGGGCTTCTCACTAGCCAGCATCCCCAGGTCCTTCTCATCAGGACTGCTTCCAATCCATTCTCCACACAGCCTGTATTTATGCTTGGGATTGCCCCAGCCCAGATTCAGAACCTTGCACTTGGCCTTGTTGAACCACATGAGGTTTGCACAGGCCCACCTCACAAGCCTGTCAAGGTCCCTCAGGATGGCATCCCTTCCCTCCAGCACACTGACAACACCACGCAGCTTGGTGTCATAAACAAACTTGCTGAGGGTGCACTCAATCTCACTGTCCATATCACCAACAAAGATGTTAAATAGTGCCGTTCCCAAAACCGACCCCTGAGGAACACAAATCATTACTGATCTCCACCTGGATTTTGAGCTGTTGACCCCAACTCTTTGAGTGCAACTATCCAGCCAGTTCTTTACCCAAGTCATCCATCTGTCAAATCCACCAATGCTGTAACCCTGTCATAGAAGGCTATAGAATTTTCAGGCACGATCTGCCCTTAGTGAAGCCATGTTGGCTGTCCCCGGTCACCTCCTTATTTTCCATGTGCCTTAGCATATTTTCCAGGAGGGTCTGCTCCAAGGTCTTGCCAGGCACAGGCGTGAGACTGACTGACCTGTAGCTCCCCAGGTCCTCCATATTTCCCTTTTTAAAAAATGGGGGTTATGTTTACTCTCTTCCATTCAGCGGAAACTTAACTGGACTAAGAAGACTTCTCAAATGCAATACAGAATGGCTTAGCAACTACATCCACGGCTTCCCTCAGGACCCACATATGTATTTCATCTGGTCCAATGGACTTGTGTATCTTTAAGTTCCTTAGGTGTCTTAAACCTGATCTTCTCCTACACTGGACAGTTCGTTATTTTCTCAGTCCCTCCCTTTGCCTTCTGGGGCAAATGGTTATAGCTCATGTCAGTGAAGACTGAGGCAAAAAAAATCATTAAATACTTCAGTCTTCTCCATAGCCTGGGTGACCTGGTCTCCTGTTTCCTTCTGGAGAAGGTTGACGATTTCCCTAGCCTTCCTTTTATCATCAATGTACCTACAGAACCCTTTCTCATTGCCCTTCATGTCCCTGGCCAAATTTGATTCTAAAAGGGCTTAAGCTGATCCATGGCTACTTGGACAATATCTCTGTGTTCCTCCCAGGCTATCTGTCCTTGCTTCCACTATTTGTATGCCTTCTTTTTCTGTTTAAGTTCAGTCAGGATCTTCTTGTTCATCCATGCAGACCCCCTGGCATTTTTGCATGATTTCTTCTTTGTTGGGATGTATTGTTCATGAATTTGAAAGAGTAATCCTTGAATATTAACCAGATTTCTTGGGCTCCTCTTCCCTCCAGGGCTTTGTCCCATAGTACTCTACCAAGCAGATCTCTGAAGGGGACAAAGTCTGATCTCCCAAAGTCCAGGGTAGCAAGCTTGCTGTGCTCCCTCCTTGCTGCCCTCTGAATGCAAAACTGCACCATTTCATGATCACCTCATCCAAGGCTGCCCTTGAGTACCCCATTCTCCACCAGCTCCCCCTTTTTGGTAAGAACGAGATCCAGCATAACATCTTGCCTCATTGTCTCCTCCTTGTGAGGACTTAATTTTACTCCCTGTCCCTATCTACCAGCTTGGGGGGGGGGGGGGGCGGGGGCGGGGGTAAGTACCCAGAAAACAACTGGTCTTGCTACTGAAGACTGAGGCAAAGAATGTATTAAGTACCTCACCCTTTTCCTCATCTCTTGTCACTATGTTTTCCCCCCACATCCAATAGAGGATGGAGATTCTACTTAGTCCTCCTTTCCTTGTTTATGTATTTCAAATCTAGTTTAAAGCCCTATCAATGAACTCTGATAACTGATAAGTCTTTGTCAGTAATCAACAATCATTTTATCAACAATCTTGATGAGGCGTTTGAGAGTAATGATAGTTCAGTGAAACACGATAGGAAGGAACAATAATTCACAATTTAAGATTCTCATATTCCTGTATGTTAACACACTAAATAAACATCTTTGAGGGGACCAGTTTGTATCTTTGCTTACATTCCCTTGGGAATGTGAATGAATCAGTATTTGCTAACTCTATGTAATAACTGTCTATGCTCCTATGAAGGTAAAGAAGACACTGTTTAGTTTGCTAAACAATGCATCTGTCTGTACATTAGCAGCTAGTCATTCAGATTTATTTTGAAGTAGCTTAGCAAACTAATAAAAAAAAATACAGAAATTACAAGAACAGATGGAAGAATCATTGCAGGTCATTATTACTGTTAGTTACTCATAATGGAATTCATAGGTAATATGCAAATATGAAATAATCATTTAAAATATAAGATTATTGTTACTTCTTTTGTATTTAAGACTTTTCAACATGGAACAGGAACTCATTCTAGAAGCTGTACAGAAATTTAAAAGTTGTCTCTTTAATGGAGAGACAAAGAATAGTGGATTTTTTTCAGATCATTACAAAATAAATACAATAATAAGATTAATAAGAAACTAATCTTAATACAGTCATATTTTAAAGATAGAACTTGAAAAGATGAGAACAGAAAAAAGTGTATTATGAGACTACTTAATAAAGAGAGAATTCAGATTACTAGCTTTACTGAGAAAAAGTGAAAGAAAACTTCAGTAGAGATTCAGGGCTAGATTCTGCAGCCTTTGGTACTGAAGAGAGAAAGAGAGAAACAGGAAAAAAAACAAACAAACAACAACAACAACAACAACAAAAAAAAAAAACAGACTAGAAGAGAAAGAGTATATAACAGATCGTTAAAGGTAACAAAAAAAATAAATGGGCAATAGACTAGCTGGGAGTTTATGGGTCAAAGGTCAGAAGCAAAGGTTAACCTAAGGGTGGGAACCTTTGGGCAAAAATTACGGGAAGGACACTTCTAAGTACTACTGTATTTGTTAATAATAATAACAAGAAATAAAGCAAAATGCTAAGATATTCGGAAAAGATAAGTGGAAGTCTCACAAATTATAATTCTGCTATTGTGTGAAAAGAACAGAAGATTTAAAGAGTTCTTCATTCTCTAACTGCAAGTAATGCTTGAAAGTAAAAGAGAAGGTAGTCAGAAGGAAGCTTTATTTCTGACAATAACTTGCTCTGAAGACCTTGAGATTTTTGTTTGTTTTTAATTTTTCAGTTGACTCAGGCAGAAGAGACTAAACTTGATACTGCCTTTACAGAAATGTGAAATGCTGCACTCAATGTAAAAATATAAAGAATATATATTAGTAATTATATATTAGCAAAGTGAAAGCACTTGAAGGCTTCTGATTGATTTAAGGTCTTCAAGGTTTGGACAGAATAAATTTATTGTGGCTGAGATAATGACTAAAATAAAGCCCACGGATTATCAAGAATTTACTTGACCTTTTAAAAACAATAGAGTGTGACAAGCAAAAGCACAACATATTGGAATGTGCTATGGATTGGCAGTGCTCAGATTCTTTTACCATAGGAAAGACTCTAAAGTTTATTAAAAGACGCATTAAACAGAAAGGTATGTGAGGCCCTCTTCTGCAGTATTCAAAAGCATCACAATGTACTGCATAAATTAACAGCAAGAAACCGTGGTCAAGAGAAAGCCTGGTAAAAAGATACAAGAATTACGCTGCATTGAATTGCTTTGTAGACACTAGTAGCAAAGGACTGCAATATCACCACTACCTCTGAAGCTTTCACTCATTCTTAGTCTCAATGAAGAAAAAAGGTTTAGTTCTGTTTCTACCTAGTTCGAAAGGTGAACGAAGCTATGCAGGCCAATGTAATCTAGAGACAAAGATATTCAAGATGAAAGGAGAACAAGGATACTATAAATGTCACGTTAAAGGGGACTTACCAGAGTCCAGCATTTCCCTGTTTCAGAGCCCTGCTAAGTGCTTTCACTAAGACAATCTCAGAAAGTTGAAAGTGTTTGCAGTTCAACATTTGCCTGTTTAAGAACCCTGCCAAGGACTTCTGCTGAGACAGTTTCTGAAAGTCAAACATTCAATAAGGTGACATGTAAAAGATTCAGCAGCAGCTGATGTCACTGGGCCTGTTCAGCCTGGAGAAGAGGAGGCTGAAGGGAGACCTCTTTGCGGTCTACAACTTCCTTGCAAGGGGGAGTGGAGAGGAGAAGCAGGAGACATATTCTTGATAACCAGTGATAGGACCCACGGGAACAGGATTAAGCTGAGGCAGGGAAAGTTTAGACTAGACATCAGGAGGAGGTTCTTCACCAAGAGGGTGGTTGTGCACTGGAACAGGCTCCCCAGTGAAGTAGTCACTACTCCAAGCCTGTCTGAATTCAATAAGAGATTGGACTGTGCACTAGTCACATAGTCTAAACTTTTAGGTAAACCTGTGCAGGAGTTGGACTTGATGATCCTTATGGGTCCCTTCCAACTCAGGATATTATATGATTCTGTTTGCCATTGATAAATACACTTCAGTAAAATACATTTACTCATTATCATATTCAGGGATATGGAATTTAATATTCATTTTCCACTTATTGAAGCAAAAGGTTTCATTTGGGCACCATGGCCCTCAAGATTCTGTTCTGCTACCAAAACAGGGCCATCCCACCAACACAAGACTCCCTCCTTCAACAGCCTCTCATACCAAGATCGTAGACCTCCATCCATAAAGTGTGGATAAGAGATAAATAAGAACAAGCTTCTTGTTTCCCCTTTGCTCAAGACTGGTCCTTATCAGAACAAGTCTGACTGTCCTCAACAGGTGTGTATGTGTAAATATATATATATATATTTGTGTAAAAACACTTAAGTTTACAGTAGTGAATTGACCTAAACCATCCATCTGAATTAAACAGATAAAAGAGAACAACTTGGCAGAAAATAAAGTTTTGCCAGTATTGTTTTCAAAAGATGTCATGACCTCGTACAAGGAAGTAAATTAAAGGAAAGACAATAAATATCATATGTTTCTGAAGAAACATGCTTCTCTATTGAAGCTGCTGAGGACAATTACTGCTTGTGGAGAAAAGCAATAGGAAAAAAATATCTCACTGACAGCATGAAAAATGTAGTTTTCTTGAGCAAAAGGTAGCCATAAAAAAACAGTTGGAAAAATATATTCTATTTTGATGTTGACAGTTCTATATATTCTATTTGGATGTGCAGACTGTTAACGGTGCCTATCAGGTCCATTTTCACTAGTCACATCATACCTGCCACAGAAGCTTCTAGAAGTGACCTGTGGTTTAATGGAAATTTAGTTTAAAAGTCAAGTGAATGTCAAATCTCTTCTATGTCAAGTAAATTATTCCATGATATCTACTCTAACTTTTTGCTGGGAAATGTTGTGTAAATAATGAGAGGAATCAGTATATGAAATGTAGATATCTACTTGCACAAGTCAATATCTTAGTTTCTTTGGTAGTCAAGGGACATGAAAGAAGTTATAAGACGTAATTTATCTTATTCATAAGTAGATACCTAGGTAGGTCAGGTGATTCTTGCTCTAAAAGGACCTTTTCGACCTTTTCTCTTTGGTGACTATAAACAGAAACCAAAGTGACTAATTCAGATCTTCTAGGCAACTAATCTATAGAATCCCATACAGAATGGATTGTACCTTGTACAATCCTTGTACTGAAAACACTGGAGACAGATCCAAGAGATATATAGATAGATAGATAGATAGATTAGAGCTGGCTCAGTTACAGAAGAGTCACAGAAGAAGCTTGATTTGTCCAAAGCTGAGGTTTTGTCCAATAGGTAGCTGAAACAATTTAGATGTAGAAACTGTAAATTTACTTGATAACTTGCAAAAACATAAAGCTAAACAAAACTCAAAGTACAATTAGGAGTTCCCAGAAAGCATCTTAGTTTTCCCAAAATGATACTGTGTACTGCTTGCAGTGAAATAACAACTAAGTCTAAGCTAAAAAGAGTAGATAGAGAAAATCACAATTGAAATAACCCATAGATGGAGCAGCTGTCTTCCAAAGTAAGCAAGAAAGGCATGGGAAACTGGCTGCAGATACAGCCATGAGCATGTGCTTTTGCTGCCCACCTCTGTCTTTAATGGCTAGATGCAGAACCAGGGCCTGATCACACACAAGTCCAAACCAGTGGGACAATTCTTATAGACAAAGCCTTACTCATACAAACTACTCTGATCATTTCACTGCTGGTGGGCAGATACTTGAAAGGAATTAATAAAACTTCCTCTAAATCCCAGAAAGAAGAGTAATTCATGGTACAGATCAATCCATTTCTGAGTAGCTCTAAGATGGGTATCAGGAGCTGCTTAAGATAACTAAGCCTCAGCACACAATACACCAGAACATATTAATTTAGTTCTGCCTGACAACAGAGCTGATGAAATTTCCACGGAGACTCTCAGCACCTCAAAGACAGACTGAATCACACTAATCACCTGAGTAACTAGGCTAAGTAAAGCATTCCACAACTCTGTGTGATGTGAGTGTTGTTTATTAATTTGTATAGTGCTACTGGGGAGAGGAAAATATGAGGATCCAGACTTACAGATGCTCAGCTATCAGCCCCATGGAACTTTTCATTGTGTTTTGAAGAAGCTTAGCCTCCACGGTCAGAAAATGGGACCTTACAACCTCACTGAAGTTCTTCAATCTACATGGCTCTGAGCAATTTCTCATCAACAGAGCTTTTCTTCAGTGAACAGCTTTCTAGCCTACCTTATATATTAAATACATCTTCTGTTTAAGATAAATGTTGCCTGGCATCCTCATGTTTACCAAAACAGTTACTTTCTAATGAAACAATTACCGCCCATTGACATCACTCAGCACATATGCTCTTCTGAGATAGTACCTTACCAGAGAAATTCTCCAAGAAAACTTCCAAGTATACCTTCATAATTTGCAAAATTATCTGAAGTATGATTGATTTATAGGTTAGTAAGTCATTTTTTGTCCCCTCAATTTATGATTAGGCCAAATATTAAGGAATCATCTATTCAATTAAATATTTGAGAAGTTTTTTTCTCACTCTATGTAATCATTTATGTCCTTTTGCATTTTTGTAAACAAATCTTAAAATTCACAGTGAATCCAATTTTATTCATGTATTCAAATAAACCCACAAAATCACAAAAGTCAGGTGAGAATTGCAGTACTTGACCTAAGATTCATCTTTTTTTCCCTTTTTTCTTTTAATTATATGCTTATTTTAATTATATGTTTAATGTTTGCTAAAAAGTAACGTTATAACTTAACATAAGAGGTTTCCAAGGTCAATTTCTGTATTGACTTTTGCTTCCAGAATAATATTTATTAAGAAGGAAGAGACTGATGATAAATAAATAACCATTGACTAGTTTTGAGGTTCTTTTATCTGTCAGTATCAGGGCCAGCTATTTAAAACTAATGATATAGTTGTTATAATAAGTAATTTATAACATGGTTAAGACTGTTGAAATTTGATACCTAATAACTGTGGCACATTATATCATGTTTTGGATTTTTTTTTTTTTTTTTTTCCGTTTAATTTAATCATTTTAGTTTACTTAAGCTATATGTCAAAAACCTGGATGTCTGCAAACAAGCAGTACATCATGTGTTGTTACAGATGTCTGATTCACCAAATGTCAGTGCTCCTAGTTATGGACTAATTTTAATCTATTTACAGAAGAAAAGTCACATTTATCAAGTCTCAGCAATGCATTCAGTGAGTGAAAACAATCTGCCTTACTTGACCGTTTGTTCTAGTTCTAACAAAGATTTTTGAAGCAGTTTCCTTGGAAAAATATAAATAAGAAAACTGCCTTTACCTCTAAAATGAATTAAACATGACCAGTTAACAGCTCTTGAAGAGTAATGCTTTTGGTTTGTGAGATGTTTCTTGGTGTTTTTACAGATCCTTGGTTTGTTTTTTTTCCTCAAAGTGTAATTCCACACATTTTGGCTAGTAGGTATAGACACTATAAAAAACAGCCACCTGACCTTACTTGTCTACCTTTGTTTTCAGGTGAAGTTTTGTTACATGGCTTTCACTGATACCCAGATCAGTGGAAGCATCGTAGTTCCCCTAATTATTACTCCCACCTGTCTAGGACTTCCACTTGTCTAGGACTTCTGGCTACTCATGAGGACATGAATGTGCTGGTTTTCCTGGCTATGATCAGGGGTGCTCTTGGTCTCTAGTAGAACTTGAATCAGCAAGGAGAGGAGACAAGAAACAGCTAGAAATAGTGACCCACTACAGTGGCTTGTGTGACTGTCACAAAACATTAAAACGCTCAGGGAGAAAATTTAATTTGTCTCCCGTTTGGAGGCCTACAACCACCTTCTTCAGTTGTCATAAAGAAACAACATGTGCAGCTGTCCAGCAGTCCATGAAGTTGTTCACACAGAGCTGATGGTCTTTGTTTGGATACAAGGATAATACCTGAAGATTTGCTTACATTCAATATTATGTTATCACCTGGATTTTGAAACTGGTATGATTTTGTTTTAAGCTGTTCAGGGTAATGAAGTCAGCTCTCCTGAAACAAGATTTTGCAAGCTGCCACAGTTGCAAGACTGCAAAACCATAGGCCAAGAATACAGTAGCTTGTTCATTTATGATTATTTAAGGAAAAAAAAAAAAAAAGTCCTCTACAGTGGAGAAATTAATAACAGTGGTTATAAACTGAAGACAGAGGAGAAATTGCATCTCTGTGAATACAGGTGAATCAGTCAATGTCTTGATGTCTACTAGCTGCTTTAGAAATAATATCCTTTCAGGTTTTCTGGAGTATTTCTCCAGAAGGAAATCAGAATTTCTCTGTATTTGAAAGATTCTTAATTAAAATTAAATACAGTAATTCATTTGGAAAAAAAATGCAAAGCACACATGAGCAGGTTAAGTCATCCAGTATACTGATGACTTTGCACATTTCCACTCATATTTGCATTTCTTTTCATCGTGAATAAATCCTTCTGAATTGATCTTTAACCTGGCAAACCAGTAACCCTACCCATCTGTTATATTGATATGATGCATGTTTCTTCTGCAAGGAAGTTGCATCAAACACACAAAACACTTCAAAAATACTAAATCTCAGTAAATAAGTATGGGTATTTAATAACTATGAGTGGTCTTATAAAGCTTAAAAATTAATAAGGGTATATTGCATTTTAAAGAAGCTCAGTTTCTCAAAATGCTCTACAGAGACGTGGATATGTCATATCATGACAAAGAGCCATATAGTGCAGACAGTGCTTTGCTTAGCTCTTAAGTAATCCCAGTCTCACTGGGATAGACAGCCTTTACTTAGGCCCTTATCTCTCTCTGCCTCTACTCAGAAAAGAGTACGTGTCTAATATTGCTATTACTGGTGAAATGCCTGTTCATGTCAAATGCTAGAAAACATAAGTAAAATTATATTATAAAAAATATTTAAGATCTACAAGGACCTTCCTTAGCAACAAAGGAAGAATGAATGGCATGCTACCATACTGAATACAAAGCCATTTTATTAAATAATGACACTTGTTTTTTATTCCTTCACTGAAATGCGTTAACAGCATAAAAAGAAAGAAAAATCTTAATAGTGGTTAGATTTCCCTTATTATGCTTTCTGACACAGAAACACTTATGTTGAGAGCATAGGATACAAAGACATGAGGTACTGGAATATCTCATTCCCAAGGTCTAGCATCCAGGCAATATTCAAAGATAAGCATAAAGTCTCCTCTAGTTTACAGGAAATGTTAGATGCTGAAGAAAGGTGGAAGGAACAAAATCACTGAGAGTAGCTAGTAAGAATTTACCATTTACGTCTTATATTTATGCAAATTCCTCTGTAGTGTAGACACTCAAAATAGCATTGCTAACCAGGTGATGGAGAACAGAATAAAAAGCAGCAAGCAAGAATAGCATCCACATCCACCTGCCACAGTATGATCTGATGGGTGGTAACATTTAAACTTTTTCAGGATGGGCTAAAGCTTACTTCAAATAAAGCCTATAATGCTTTAATTATTTGTCCAGATACATATGCCATAAGACCCTGAAACAGTCTGATCTAGAAATCTATAATCTGCCTATGATATAGCTTGTCCGGGAAAGCCTATCGCTGTCTCTCTGGACTGTAATGAATGAATGAATGAAGCTACTAGTCTTTTAATGGAGAAGCTTTTATTAGGGAAGTAGAGTCAGGTGTGCAGAACAGGATCTGTAGACCCATGTTTTCTGTACTATGCTGGATGAATTTAGATGTTATTTGTGAATTGTATTTAGCGTTGTTTTTGAACAATAAAATCAGATTTAGACATTTGAAATCTACTCAAGTCTTGCTGAAGGCAAGCTTCAAGCCTGTAGAATTACTAGGGAAAATGGACTTTTTTAAACATGCTGTTATATTTCTCTGGGACAGAATATTCACAGCAGTTTCTTTGCATGCCTTATGTAAAGGCCAGATTCTTCTCCCTTTCACTATTGTTTTTGTCTGCTATTTTTTTCTCATGAACTAAAGGTTTTAATAGCCTTTTTTAAACATAGGACTGTTTAAATAATTACCTTCACTGAAATTAAAATTATAATCCTATTTTTACAATTGAGAGAAATTCTCTCTATCAAATTACCTAAGAAGTAGCAGAACAAAGTCTGAGAAAGTAACCAGCTGACTGCCAACCACTTTTCTGCTGATCCTTCTCAAATAGAAGAAGTAGAGTTATTTTTACCAAGAATCTATACGTGTAAGTTAACAGTAGCAGTAACTTCAGTTTGGCCAGCAGGACTAGGGAAGTAATTGTCCCCCAGTACTTGGCTCTGGTGAGGCTGCACCTTGAGTACTGTGTTCAGTTTTGGGCTCTTCAGTACAGGAAGGACATCGAGGTGCTCAAGCTTGTCCAGAGAAGGACAATGAAGTTGGTGAGGGGTCTGGAGAACAAGTTTTATGAAGAGCAGCTGAGGGAGCTGGGATTGTTTAATCTAGAAAAAAAGAGGCTGTAGCGAGGTGGGGGACCGGGGACCCTCACGTAGGTAAAACCAACAGGTGGCACATGCTCTGTACCCATTCTGTCATCTTATTTGCACGGAAGGATTCTTATACCCAGTAGCTGAGACACTGCTTTGTATAGGTGGGGACAAAGATAAATTCTCTTGAAGTTGGTGGACCTCTTCAGAATGTTTCTCCACAGCCAAGATGCAGGCCTGGAGGGAGAAAAGACTTCCTTTGTGCTGCCAGACTTGTTTAGCCAATTCATTCACTGTGGGTTCCTCATGGTCTTTCCAGGGGAGGTGCCCCCTGCTCTGGATGCCTGCCCATATCCTCCCACTCTCCCTGCCATGCATAACTATTCTGCCTCAGAACAGATCTCTGGACAACATTCTTAAGTACTTGTTTAACCTTAGACAAAACCTGAAGTGCATACCAATAAGAACAAGCTGGTCTGAACATCCCAAAGATAATCAAAATTTTGGAAAGCTACCATAACTCGCCTGGAGGAGAAGAACGGGAGAGCAAACAAGTGGGAAAACATCTTCCCCTGACCCTACCTCAGAAACTATAAAGAATTACACCTTTCACACTTTTTCTTCAGAAAGCCAGTCTATGGACCGGTCCCGGGAGACGGCCATCAATAATTTTTTTCTTTAAAGTTATCGCCTTGAAGCTATAACTTCTAGTAGTTCAAAGGCTTCTGACTTGCCTATTGTGAAAACAGCATTTCTTTTATGAACAGCACATTCTCACAATTGCCACTTAGTGAAAATAACGATAATTCCACCAGTATCTACCCAAATCCGTTCCTTCTTACCACAAAGCAATATTTGAATTCACACGTTTTTCACACAGCCAGTTGTTCAATCTTAACAAATAATTAAGAACATTCTTCAAAGTCAGCATTACCTGTATGCACTTGAGCTTCTAAGTTTTTTTTTTGTTTGTTTGTTTGTTTGTTTGTTTGTTTTTAAAGGGCTGGGAAAGAAGCTTAGACTTCATTTAAGTAACTTTATTGAAAACAGACAAGGTGAAGGAAGTACTCAAGCTCCTCAACATTAAACAACTGTACAACCCAGGAACACTTACCTGCCAGCTTCTGAGCTTGAGTAGCTTCCAAACTACTTCACAGAGAAGTAGTACCACCAGGGTTTTACTGTACTGAGAAGGCACCATGAATGTAACTAGTTCATAGACTCTCTAAAACTATTTCACGGAGATGGTAAAAAACATGAAGAAAAAAACAGCCTACTGGGGAACACTGAGTCCATTTCACCATGACAGTAGCAAAGCATACTAGATAACTTGAGTCTCAAACTCCCCTGGAGAGGCAACCCCCCCCAACTTGTCATGCTTTCTACATAGCAAAGGTCAAATGATCCCCCCCTGGCAGATTTCACTTAACAAGGGTGGGGCCAAGAGGCCTTGAGGAATAGGTTCATCTACCTGGCATCTGTCTTTTAAGGTCAATCACTCCTTATCACTATTAGAAATAACCTGACAAGGGGCTTAGTGGTTAGAGTTGACCTGAATTACCTACCAAAGGTGCATAAGGGTCATATTTCTGTTAGTCATTTTGTGAGGAAAATTAGTACAGAGCCTGTTAAAATAAGATAAATAAAAATAAATAAAAGAAATAAATTCAAGAAAAAAGAAAATTACCTTAAAGGCAAAATTGCTATTACAGATTTTATCTGTCTAGTCACAACAGATAAAGAATATAGCAATCAGATTTACTTTTCTTTGTTTTTCTGAGATCTCTTTTTTATGCAGGACTTTTCAAAATCTAGCCCCATGACCTCTGACTACAGTATTGACTTTGTTTGCATATAAACTATCATGTATAAACACCAGGATCCGGATCCTCACTCACTCTTCAGGTCAAGGATTGGGCTGAAAGTTTTGGCTTTAATTTGGTTACATGCTTACATTGCTGTTGTTGTGGTTTAACCTGGCTGGCAGCTAAGCAGCACACAGTCATTTGCTCACCATCCCCCCTCCCTCTCTGGGTGTAGTGGATTTATGTGGCAAGGTTTTGGTAGCAGGGGGCCATAGGGGTGGCTTTTCTGAGAAGGATGTAGAAGCTGACCCATGTTTGGTAAGGGCCCCACTGCTGACCAGAGCTGAGCCAATAAGTGATGTTGTTTGTGCCTCTGTGAGAGCATATTTAAGACAGAAACAAACAAACAAACAAACAAACAAAAAAACGCTGCGACACACAGCAGCTGGGAGAGTGAGAGGAGTGAGGAAAAGCCTTGCAGGCACCAAGGTCAGCGGAGAAGGAGTGGGAGAGGTGCTCCAGGCACCGGAGCAGAAGTCCTCTGCAGCTTGTGGTGAGGACCATGGTGAAGCAGGATGTCCCCCTGCAGCCCATGGAGTACCACGGTGGAGCAGGGTTCCACACTGCAGCCCGTGGAGGAGACCACTGTGGAGCAGGTGGACCTGCACCGACAGAGACTGCGGCCTGTGGAAGACCCCTGCCGGAGCAGATCCCAGGCCGGAGCTGCAGGCCATGGAGAGGAGCCCACGCAGGAGCAGGTGACCTGTCAGGAGCTGCTGCCCGTGGGGGACCCAGGTTGGAGCAGTTTGCTCCCGAGGGATGGACCCTGTGGTATGGACCCCTATCTGGAGCAGTTCTTGAAGAGCTGCTGCCTGTGGGAAGCCCACGCTGGATCAGTACAGCAAGGACTGCATCCCGTGGGAGGGTCCCCACAGCACAGGGGACAAGAGTGACCGAAAAGGAGCGCTGGAGAAGAAGCACTATAGACTGACCATTACTCCCATTCCCCCATTCCCCTGTGCTGCTCGGGGAGAGGAGGTGGAAGAGGGTGGATGGGGGAAAGGTACTTTTGGTTTCTTTCCTTTCTCGCTTGTTTCTCTCTTCTCTAGCTTGTTAGTAATAGGTAATAAATCTTACTATCTCCCTATGCTGGGTCTGTTTTGCCCATCACGATAATTACTGCACAATCTCCTTGTCCTTATCTCAACCCTTGAGCCCCTTTCATCATATTTTCTCCCTGTTCCTCTTTGAGGAGGGGGAGTGAGAGAGCGGTTGTGGTGGAGCTCGGTCGCCCACCCGAGTAAAACCATCACACTGGATGGGGGAAAGAAATAGGAAAATGAAGCCTGTGGTTTGAGACAGAGACAGTTTATTAAGACAGGAAAAATAATAATAATAATAATGATATTAGTACTTCTACTACTAACGTGTACAAAATAAGTGATGCACAATGCAATTGTTTACCACCTGCTGACCGATGCCCAGCCTATTCCCGAGCAGTCAGCCTCCCCGTCCCAGCTAGCCACCCCTATCTATTGTTTAGCATGGCGTCAGGCGGTATGGAACAATACCCCTTTGGCCAGTTGGGATCAGCTGTCCTGGGTCTGTCCCCTCCCAGCTCTTGCTGCACCCCTAGCCTGCCCGCTGGCAGAACAGAGCGAGAAGCTAATAAGTCCTTGGCTTAGTGTAAGCACTGCTCTTAAACAATTAAAACGCTAGTGTGTTATCAACAATCTTCTCATCCTAATCCAAAATATAGCACCTTACCAGTTACTAGGAGGAAAATTAACTCTATCCTAACAGAAACCAGGACACCAGCCCTTACAGAAAACTATGAAGAACAGTTGTGCAACTACTATGACAGACATCAGTTCCAAAGATTACTGTTAATTATTATTAATTATCATCTCTTGACAGTGACACCAAATCAGCAAATTTGGGCTACAGTCTGCAACATCTCCTTTAAAAAAATATATGATAGGAAGGTACTCATAGATTTTAGTTTGTCAGAAGTCTGGAATCAACTGAGGTTAACTGAAGATAAGAAAGGTAGAAGATATCTTATGAGCAAATAGCTTAGGGTAGTCAGAATCTGTATTTATAATATTGTGTATTACAGTAATATCTAACTCACTAAATAGAAGTCACAACTTTCTTGTTAAAAATGTACAATAGAAATGCATAGTCTTTGTCCTGATGAGCTTCTAATCTAAATTAACAAGATATGTGATTATTTAAATAATAATAATAATAAAAGATTAAAGGATTTGAAGCGAAAGTGTAAATTGTGGTAATTAATATACATATATATCTAGGATTAAAACTGGAAAGATGTGTGTGTTTTGTGGATCTTGGCTTGGATGGGGTTGTGAAAGGAGTCTCAGTGACCCAGAGGGTCGGAGGCAGACAGTGGATTCAACTCATGGAGCCTTCAAACCTGCATAAATTCTTCCTCCAGCTGCCTCTCAGCAACAGGTGCTGTCAAAAGCCTTGGTATCAAATCTTTACATTGCATTCAAATAAACCTCTATACACATTTCCCAGAGGACACTGAGTGATATCACAGCTCTAAATTAGGCCAGGTGCCTAGTTATATTCCAATCAGTCTAAATAGCCAAAAAGATCTTTTTAAGTTCAATTTTTTAGTGTCCTTGAAGAGAAGACAAGGAAATATCTCTTTCCTCCAGGAGGTAAAAGTGTCAGAGGAGTGTTTCTTGTGGGAAAATGCAACATACTACATATTGAAGGGTAGATAAACATGCATCCATCTTCCTTCTGACTGTAGTAATATAATTGATATTATCCCAATCAATAATATATAAGAAAGAATAGCTTCATACGTTCCTGAGAAGCTGAGATAAAGTTTTATGCTGATTAACTTTATAAGGACAAAGTCCTCATATTTACATATTTTCCTTCTAAATATACTTTTTCATTCTCTGACAGAGTTAAGCCAATATGTGTTCTGAAATTATTTTTATCTTTGGTCTTTTTTTTTTTTTTTTTTTTTTTCTTGAAATGTTTTTAATGTGCCTCATAACATCTCTTACTAGTGATAAGAGATATATTTTATATCTTTTTTCATATGAAAAATATAAAAGAAATTTTAGTGATTGATGTTTCTGATCTTGCTTAAATCTACACAATCTTGCAGTGCTGTTCAGTTCTGTTAGTAATGTACATTGCTTCTTGCATAGCATATGTCAGTGAAATGATCTAGCTCTGAAGAAACATTTACAGCTTTCTTTTTTATTTTTTCTTTTTAAGTATATATGTGAATTAGAAATTTCACATTTGCAATTACAATCACATGATGCATGAACCCCACTTTTCTGTAAACACTTGCCACAAAATGACAAAAAAATGTGATATGAAAATATTTGTTATATCCCTGAAATACTGCTACAACAATATTAATTCTTTCAAACAAAATATTTTTTTATTGTAAAATGAATTTGTTCACCATTTATAGAGACATACTTTTGAAGCTGGTCTCTGCTGACACAATTCAGTAAATAAATTACTTGATTTTCTGTATCTAGGTAACAAAAGGATAGTGTAGACACACACATACAAAGTAATGAAATAATGTCCTAGTGACATGTAAACAGTCACTGACAATCTAATTCTTACTGTAAGTTTGGATTTGTGGAATTCATTCACTCTGTGCCAGTATACAGGATTATCTGCCCTTTGAGTTTGACTACAGGATCTTTTGTCCTAAGTCACCACTTGTCATGTCTTGGGAACTCTGCTGCTGTCAGGGAGCTCTGCTTCCAGAAGAGTAAACCAGGCACAGCTTTCAGTCTGCAAAATCCTCTCTGAAGTCAGGATAAATGACTTACAGGTTTGACCTCTGAAATTATTAACATTGTCTGTAGTCCCCACCTAGAGTACTGTGTTCAGCTCTGGGACCCCCAACACAAGAAGAACATGGAAGTATTAGTGAGTCCAGAGAAGGCACACAAAGATGATCAAGGGGATTGAAAACAAATCTTATGAAGACAGGCTGAAGGAGTTGGGGTTGTTCAGCCTGGAGAAGAGATGGTTCCAGGGAGATCTTATAGTGACTTTTCAATACGTAAAGGAAAGCCAGGAAGTGTAGTGGTTTTAAACTATAAGTGGGAGATTTAGGTTATATGTAAGGAAGAAAGTCTTCACTCAGAGGATTGTGAGGTACTGGAACAGGTTTCCCAGACAAGCTGTGTATGCCCCATCCCTGGAAGTGTTCAAGGCCAGGCTGGATGGGACTTTGACCAACATGATTTAGTGGGAGGTGTCCCTGCCCATGGCAGTGGGGTTGGAACTAGGTGATATTTAAGCTCCCTTCCAACCCAAGCCACTCTATGATCTGATTCTGTGATGACCTAACTGATGGTCGTCATTGCAGTACAGAGTCATCCACACTTGTTGGTATAAACTCTGTGTGGAGAAGCTCAGATTAGCATCATCTACAAAGCTGTAACATGCATGTCTGAAGGCAGAATTTGGTACCAATTGTGTCAGAGGCTCATTTGTGAAGTTGTTTTACGGGAGAATATGATTGTTAAAACACAGACACATCATTCTTTGATATACTAAACAACCTGTCAGACTTTTTCTGAGACACTAGACAAATAAATGAAAAATAAAAATAGATGCTTTGAGGCGGACGAAAAAAGCTTCAAGCTCTGCAACCTTCATTCATGGCTTGATTGTTCCCTCAAGACCTCCATGACCCATTTGTGCTCCAGACTCCAGAGAAAAAACAGATCCGGTCATTAGAGAAGAGATACTTAATACAGCAGCTTTATCAACCAAACCTCTATATTTTAAGGTAGAAAGTCTGTGGTTTTCAGTTGTACTTGAAATGTTCTAGCTTATGCTTTTTATTTCCTTCCTTCCTTCCTTCCTTCCTTCCTTCCTTCCTTCCTTCCTTC